>NC_056629.2:161730864-161743364 GCF_002870075.4 Lactuca sativa | reverse complement strand
CTCAGGAAAGGACAGAAACCCCTGAAGGCTGAGTTGGAAGCAAAAACCAAGGACTTTAGGAAACTTCAGGAAGACTACAGTAACAAATGTGAAAACTATGATTATGTAGTCAAACAAAATGTTGAGCTAGTGGCTGAAGTTTAATCTTTGAAAGGAAAGTTCGAAACCGCCAAACTTGATGTTAGAAAATATGATTTCTCAAGTGAGGTGGTTGCAAATATGATAGACCAAAGCATGCAGTTTAAAAGGAATCAAAACAAGGGTCTAGGGTATGATAGTGTACCTCCTCCTTATAATCATAACTACACATCCATCCCTATAACAAAGAAAGAAATTGACAGGGAGGCACATCTTCAATATGGAAAACGAGCTGGATTTGTGTCAGGAGGTGTTATTAATATTGAAGATACTAATGATGCTACTTCTTGTGCAGGCAAAGTAACAGAAGATGAGAACAAAGAGAAAACCATTGAACAATCCAACATCTCCTTGAACTCTGAATCTGTTGCTTCGAACTCAATTGCTTCTGATCAACCTGCCGTTGGTAAATACAGGCCACCAATTCCAACGCAACAGAGTTCTTGTGGCAAGTGTGCATGTGGGAACAACAAGAGACAAGGCAAGGATATGCCACTGTCACACCCCAAAACCAAAAACGGCGGAAACGTTCTGGGGCGGAGGACGTCATGTACAGTATCACAGCAATGAAAAGTAGTAAACAAGCAACAACATCATCCATTGCATTAATAATAGAATTATTATACAAGTATGTTCTATCAAATTTTGATAAACACTAAAGCATAAATCAAAATGAAAGATGAGTCTTGAACAAGCTCCATCTTCCTTTCTCCTTGCATCGGTACCTATCTATGATGACCTGAGGATACAAGTAATTTTGAAAGCGAGTATCAGCTTTGAAGCTGGTGAGATCATAAGTATTTAGTGTCTTAATTTGTATGTAAGAATTTGTAAGTAAATGAATTGTAGGTATTGAAAATGTATATGAACTATAAGTATGAAAATGTTTGTAAAACAACTGTAAACGTTTGAAAAACTCTAGAAATCCCTATGATTCCTACTATTATATAAGGGTGTCTTCTACCAAGACCTAACTGTTCTCAATGTAGTCTTCTACCAAGACTTAACTGTTCTATATGTTCGTCTCTTGTAAAAGTGTGTAATTTTTCCCAAATGTAACTATCATTATCAAAATATAGTTTATACATTTATAGTTTAAGTAAAAAGATCACTAAATATATGTATGGGGAAAATTAATGTAGTACTAAAACGTAGCGCTATAAGAACTACTATTGTACTAACTACCTTAAACCGGATTTATATTAAGGCATCATGTGATTAATTGTACCATACTATTGACTGGTAACAACGACATAAGAATGGTCGTAATAACGGAATGACGTTTGGCACCCGCAGACCTGCAGGTCCCACTGTAGCTAGCAGCAAGGTGTAGGATAGTCAATCCAGTATAGATCTATACGCAAACTCACGCTCTCCCTTCAAGAGACTCTGGCTACAACTTGGGCCATGACATTTAAGGCATGCTCCGATACAGTGGATCACAATTTTATGAACGTATTAATGTAAGTGTAATGTATGGAAATGTTTGACGTGTGCTAGCTGTAATGTGTGTTCTCTCTCTATCTAGCAAGTATAGTAATGTACTCGTTCTAGTATCGTTGTATATGTTCTCTTCCTAGTATAGTTGTATATGTACTCATAGTAATGAAATGTTCTAGCTGTAATGTATGTGCTCTCTATCTAGCAAGTATAGACTCATGAATGAACTGACTCATTGTATGATATTGTGATCTAGTAATAGTTCTAGTATCTTCCTAAACTTCCCATATGGTAGTTTACTAGTAATCTAACTGGTACGTATGGACATGGATGTATACCCTTGTTACCCAAGGGCATGGGATGAACTGGAAGGACCTTTTATGACTATATATGTACACATGATATATAACTAATATTTAAACGACCTTCGGACGAGTACCCGATATCCCACCAGACCACATCTCAAGCGCGAAAAGTAAATAGGGTGGATAGCCTTCCTAAGTCTTTTAAACATTTCTTATATAACTATACATATAGAGGCATGCAATTTATAATATAAAAGCATAAATAAGTTTTGTAAAACATTTGAACATAATATTGTTTTCAGAAAAGATCGACTTGATGTCAACCAATAAAACAGTTTGAAGGCATAGGTTTGATAAAACAGTTTAAGTATAAGGAAACATTTGTTTGGAACACAATTGTAAATAAGTTTGAAATGTGATATACAGAGTAAAATGTACAGTGTAATAAGGAGTTTAAAACATATAAAATGTTTATAAAAATCATTTGAAGGAAACTGTTTTGTAAAACGGCTAATGAGTAGCCAAATCATTTGAATGTTGTATATTAATCACATGTGATTGATATAATAACTAGCATAATTCTACTTATTAATCACATGTGATTGATATAATAACTAGCATGATTCTACTTGTATCCCCCCCTCCCATAAAACATTTAAAAACAGTTTAAATCATTGATTAAGGGGTATGAACTCACCTGCAGTAGGTGACTGGAAGTGAACGGACTGTTATCGTAAGGAAGGATCGGGCAAGTGCTTGGTGTCAAGTGAAGACTTTAGACACACACAATGATCTTAATTACATATGAAGACATATGTATATAAATAATTAGTGATTAAAACACTAATTATACAAGTATAAACATTTAAACGCGAGGAAAACACTTTGGTCAAGTGCTAGGAGGCTAATGGGTTGCAACAAAGGAGTGCAATGCCCCTAATGGGAGTTTATGGTCTAATGGCCATATGTTTTGGAGTTTACGGCCCAGGGGAGTAAACTCCTGGCCGTAAACTCTCAACCAAGTCCCTAAATGAAGTCTAACAATTATACAACTCATGTGGTGAATTGCTTCAAGGCTTAAACAAGTGTTTAGGCTTCCTAATAACTCCTTTGAGGAGTTTACGGACCTGGGACCATATTCCCTTGGAGTTTACGGCCGTAAACTCCCTTGGGAGGGTGTTTATGATGCTTTCAAGTCTCAAACATTTCAAGGTAATGATCTATGTTGGGTTCTAGGCATAAGGAAGGAGTTAGGGTGTCATTTGACCCCTTTATAGGTGTTTACGACCCAAGAACTTGTCTTGGCCGTAACCTCCTTAATACATGTGATTCCTTATGTTTTCTAGGCTATAAACACTTTAGAGTACTTTTCCTAATTTAAGCCTAAGCCTTAGGAAGTGTTTGTGGCATCAAAACACCCATATTTAGAGTTTTCGGCCCATGAACCAATTGGCCATGTGTTTACGGCCGTGAACACCCCTAGGTGTTGGTATTTTGATTGTTTTGGGTATTAGACACATCAAGGTAATGTGCTAGGCTAGTCTCTTGGCTAAATGAAGGCATTTTGGGCACTTAACATGGAGTTCACGGCCCAAGAACCTCCTTGGCCGTGAACTCTCTTTTACCCTTGAATCTTAATTGTTTTGGTGTCCTAAACATGCAATGGTGGGTTCTAGTTCGAGTTCTAAAGCTTTGAGGGTCATTGGAACCCTTTAGGACCTCAAAATGGAGTTTACTCCCCAAGTGTTCTTGGGCGGTAAACTCCCAAATCTTGGGGTCTTAATCCGTTTTTGATGTTTTCTAGTCATATACTCACTAGCATACAAATCTAAGGTAGTTACAACTCACGGGGAAAGGACTAGGTAGCATTTAAGCCACTTATCGGAGTTTACTCTCCAAGAACGTTCTTGGGCGGTAAACTCCTGAATCTCACAGATTTGATATGTAATTGGTGTTTCTAAACACAATCTAAGCTATATAACATAACTAGATCGAAGTACTCACAATTTGGGATAAAAACCCGAAGATCTATGAGAGAGAATTTTGGCTTTTCTCTAATTGGAATTCAACTAATGAACTATTTGGTTCGGATTTCTATATATAGTCCTGGGATTTTTGGCAGAAAATATTTCTATTCTCGGAATGAACTCTAATATCCTAGATTATTGGAATAACAGTGTTGCACAAAACCCTAGTGCATCCACTCTCCTAATATCTCCTTAAGTGTAAAATCCTGAAAACTGCCAAACTTATACTCGAAATCTGAGTTTTCACTGTAACTGATCTACTTCTATTGGCTTGATATGGTTTGTACAGACTGGAAATTTTGGGTTGTCACAGCCACCAGGGGCAGGAATAAATAACTTCACGGTGAAGAAAAGATTTGTTTTCACTGTGGAACACCTGGACACATTGCCCGAAATTGTCCAAATCGCGCTTATGTTCCTTACTACGCACAAGGATTGAAAACGCGCCAAGTGGGAGATACTTCAAAAGAAACCCCTCAAGGTCACGTTCAGACAATGCCGACTGGAATGCCATGAAGACCAAGAATTCAACTCCCAAGGCCAAGAATCAAACCTCAAAGGACAAGAATCAAAATCCCAAGGGCAAGAAGGGAATGTTGGCACAGAAGTCTAGTTCAAGAGATGCTCTTGTTAAACCAAGACCGGCTAGGTCAAAGTCATCTCGGCAGCCGACTTCAAGTTCCAAAGCAAGTGCCGAGGCACCCATCGGATCAAAAAAGAAATGGGTTAAACCCGAATATAGATGGGTACCAAAGGCTCAATCTCCCAAATCAACTAATGACTCTAATATTTCTACATCTTCTATTTGTGATAAGCAGGACATGTCATGGGAGAGAGTATCGTGCTAGGATGACAAAGGTCGACCAAGTTTCAAAATGGACTGGGTTCTAAAGACCAACTGATCCCGATCTGTGTCGGAGCAGATATGGAGGCATATCATCAGACTTCGGTTTGTTGGTAGTGGTTGTTCCAGGCACATAATAGGGGACATCTCTCAAATATACGGCACTCATAACTTTGTTCGAGAATTTGTGTCCTTTGCGGGAAAGGAAAGAAGGGAAGAAAAGAAGGGATCACACGGGGTTAGTGCTTAATGACATGAAGAATTTTCGGATCTATTCTGAGATTATGCTTGCTGTTCTCAGACCTTCTGAATGCATATTCAATCGGCGAATTACGGTTTGCGTTTTCTTCTCTATACTCCTGTGTTTTTCTTAAGCTGATTCGCTTTAAAGACTAATTTTTGTTTTAGGATAGTTTAAATTTGCGCATTAACTTTCGTTTCTCTCCTATTCACAAATTTAGGAGGAGAAATAAAAACAAAACAAAAATTAAAAAAGTTTCAAAAATCCAAAAACATTAGAAAATCAGAAAATCAAAATATGGTGTTAATGGAATGTGCTTGCAGGAGATGTTTTGGGAAGTGATATTATTAAGTGATAACAGGCAACCTGAGTCTGCGTAACGTACCCGAAGTTGAAGGGTCTATGCTCTGGTTTGATGCGTTGGTAGGCACGAAAAATTTTAAATGGACTTGACTAGGGAGATTTGAACTTAGGAAATTTATAGACTTGACAAATCTTGACCTAGTTAGATCCATTCAGCCTGACAATACGACGCTCGGATAGGTTGAGCAGGGAGATATACATGAGAATCTACCCATCACATTAAATGAACCCGTACTTGGAACCGTGGTTTAACTTTTCCTCGATGTGCGGATTCTGTCCTTAATTCCGGTTGGATGGGGCGACTGGAAAATTCCGATAAATTTGGTCTATAAAATATCATTTTCTTTCTTTTCGTCTGTTAGTCATATGTTGTCTCCTTTGCGTGACTTCCAATCCGACCTGGTACACAACATATGCAACTCTATTTCTCTGCAGGCTATATATATATATATATATATATATATATATATATATATATATATATATATATATATATATGTGTGTGTGTGTGTGTGTGTGTGTGAAATACTTCTTATCTGTTAGCCATATGCTGTCTCATTTGCGCGACTTCTAATCCGACCTGGTACACAGCATATGCAACCTTCTTCTTCTCAACCCCTCTAAAGTAGTTAGCAATAGAACTCTGAATCTCTTCTCTCTCTGAATGGTTGTCTGCTCACCCGGTGTAAGGAGTACTCTAGAAGTTCTTGATGGCTGGGGCATATCAGGAAGCGGGAAACACGTTCCAGTACACTTAAAATTGAACTCATACAGATTGTTTGTAGATCTCGCTGCTCGATTTAGGTGGACAACAATATCCCTGGTCGTCGTCAGATGAATGATCCTTACGATATAGTATTTAAGGAATCATGTTCAGATATAAATTTTTAGGAACTTAAGTTCACCTGTCTTGTAACAAATAGTATGTCCTAAATTTGTCACAATTTTTCGTGTTTAAGAGGACAACAATACCGACGACCGACCAGACAAAGATGTGAATATGAAAGGTACCGACAAGTGGATAAAGGCTGTCTAAAAACTTTGATCCCAAATCACTCTTAAAGTTAGATATCAATTTTATTTTTGTTAAATTTGTCATTGTTTCTTCTAATTTAAATATTAGGGGAGAATTAAAAATTAAAAATAATGAAAATAAAAAAATAAAAATCAAAAAAATCAAAATAAATCAAAAATAAAATCAAAAATAAAAAAAAAATCAAAAATAAAAAAAATAAGAAAAATTCAAAAATCAAAGAAAAATCAGAAAAATTAAAAATCCAAAAATAATGTTATTTCTGTTTTATTTCTTGTTCAAAAAAAATCAAAAATCCAAAAATATTTTTGATTTTTGTTTTCATTTGTGTGTTAAGTTTTCTTTTAGTTTTGTTTTGTCTTGAAAAGTGATTTCAGGTATAGATAAGACTCATGGAGTTTGTGTTGAAGATTTCTAAGCCAATGCTTCGTCCGTGAGCATCGAAGAATTCACATTCGAAGGACCAAGAAATGAAGATTATTCTTTCAACATTCAATCCTTCAACCCCAGAAGCAAGGTGAAGCTGCAATTGAAGATTATGTGACGGATTGCATTGAAGCCTTCTCAATCAGTCTGCTCTTATCTTTGTACCTGCTGAAGTGATCCAGAAGATTTATTCTCTCTGATGTTCTCTCTGAAGATTCTCAAGCTAAAAGCACTATCTTTCAAGAATCAGTACATCAAGCCTCCTCACCCAACGTGCGTTCAATGCCAAATTCTGAAGAAAAGCCCAACTGCTCAAGATGAAGTTATTCATTAAAGATTCATCAAGTTCATCTTGAAGTCGTGAAGAATTTGAAGATTAATGTTGAAGCCAAGTTCCCAATGAAGATTATCAAGAAAGCCAGCTACTTTTTAGGGGGAGCTTGTTGGGTCAATTAAGAAAAGAAAGTTATAAACCAAGGGGGGGATTATTAGGTCAAAATATGGTTTATACTTTGGTTTTCTGGGCAATTATATTTTTGTGTAATATTTTATGAATTTATGGTCTAGTTTACGGCTGAGTTTATGGCCGTGAACTCATTTACGGCCCATGTGTTTCCGACCTATATTCCAAGTATAAATAGAGGTGTTAGGGTGAGGAGTAGAGATTGATGAACCCTAAGGAGTTTACGGCCAGAGAGAAAGAAAGTTTATGTGGGTGAATCTTGTGTAAGGAACTTAATTCATATTATCAATACATTCAAGATTCATATTATTCTTCTTCTCCTTCTCTTCTATTTGATCTGACATCATTAGTTTGATTGAGATTCCGCATCATCAAACGGATCTGACTGATACACGGGCAGATTAGGGACTTGTTTTTCGGGTTCCCATTGAGATGATCTACGTTCCTATGTAATCAATTTGTCCAAAAGCTGCCTAAATCAAAAGTTGAAAGCGCCTAAAAACGACACGATCTCTTTAACAAACAGTCATACACTTCGAGGGTGAGTTTCTACGGCACCTCTTTTAAGATTTTACATTTTGGGGGAGAATGTATGTGAAATCTTTCTTTTGTTTATACAAATGGGTTGTGTTAGTTTAAAACTCATGTGATCCAAAAGTGTATGACATATACATTGTTTTTGTCAAAATTGATATATGATTAACCAAATATATCTCTTTGTATAAAATGATAAAAACTGAGTTGAATCTAGTAGTATATGTACTAATATAGAGAATATAAAATATATAGGGTTTGAATATATATATATATATATATATATATATATATATATATATATATATATATATATATATATGGAGAGAGAAAGAGAGAGCTAGGTTCAAATGTGTATTGACATCTATTGTGCGGATGTATGGACAGTGCTATTCTGTGAGAATGACAAAAAATATGTTGTTTGATAATGTGAATACATTCAATTTTACATAACTATTGTCATTATCACACATCCCACTAGTTAAACCGTCTATAAGGTTGTTATAGACTTTATTATTATTATTCTCATTCTGTCAGAATGTTTATTGAGTCGTATTTTGTAAGAACGAAAATAAGTGAAAAACGATGCGTAAGAACAATAGTAAATAAGAATTAGTGAGAATGCATGAAAATGGCAATAGTTGTGTGAGGTTGAACACATTTACATTACTAAAAAAACTATTCTCTTAGTAATTCTCATAGAACAGCACTATCCACACGTCTGCACAATAGTTGTCCATCCACATTATAACCTAGCCTTATATATATATATATATATATATATATATATATATATATATATATATATATATATATATATATATATGTTTTCGGTGCAATGGTTCGCAAGATTTGCACTTCAGGTAAGCATGATTGTGGTTCACGATCGGGGATGTAGAGCAAGTTGCCACCAGAATTATATGCGTAGCAATGCATGAGTTGTCGTCACGGCAGGAAGCTGTTGGGCAAGGAGTTTGTCGTGGCCAGTGGTTCCTTTCCGGAACGCCAAGAATTTGGTCAAGAAGGGTTTGGTCCGTTCAGATTGAGTACTGATTATCGAGAGATTTTTTAACCTGCAATACAGATCGTTGTCTATATTCAAGAACAAGTAGTTATTGATCTGTCAATCAACTTCAGTGTTTCATACATGTAGTTCTGTATGGGTTTTTTTAGTAGTATGTTGGATCATTGGATTAGTGGTCGATGATTTCTCGACCGTTAGTTATTTTGTTCACCTTCAAACGTTGAGGTTCTTCAAAGGATTCGAACTGTATCAGTTGAAAGTGCAATTGAACTTTTCAACTGGATTAATGGTCGATGCTTTTAACGAATTTTGTTTTAAACGAAATTCCTAGATCATTAAAGAATCTTTGAACCTTTCAATGGCATGTTTAATCTCGATTATGCTCTTCCGTTTATGATTGGGATACCGAGGATTACAAACAAGATGTGAATAACCATGGAAATTAACTTGGTACTCTCGATGTCATTTATCATCTCCTCTTAATGTGTTGGTTAACCACATACGCTCCATTAATCAACAATAACGGTAACCGAAGGAGCCCATTTATGTTCGATACACCCATTTCCACTCTTTATTAGTCCATATTAGTGTGTCGGTTAACAACACATGCTCCACTAACGACCAATAAAGTGCAATGTGTAATTTCATGGGTTAGCATACAAGTTCACATTTTTCCTAAAGTAACTAAGATTAGGAATTTTTTATAAAATAAGTTTAGTTACTTTATAATTCATTATACTTATTAATGAGGATTAGATTTTTCCTATCAAATCTATTCGGCTAACAACCCTCCACCATACAAGGGAGCGGTGGGTAAGAGTGGATATCCATTCGTAGTAATTTTATAGGCCGCTTCCTTAAACTCCCCTTATAGTACAACTTTGTGAATGAGGCATACTAGAGGTTCGACTGACTTGTATTTTATATATATATATATATATATATATATATATATATATATATATATATATATATATATATATATATATATATATATTATACTTTTAATGTTACATGTAGTATAAAGGTGTATTTTTAAAACTTTTCAAAAAATACTAGGTCATATTTTAAATTTTGAAAATTAAGAAATTGATTTTTTAATCTAAGATCAAACCAATCATGAATTCAAGATAAGGATATCAAATTACTTGAAAAATATTCAGTTTTATACAATTAAAACATTATTAAAGGTAATTATCCTAATCAATTCATGAGATAACATAAAAACCGAATTTTATGGATCTGACAGCCCACCACATTCTGGTATAACAAAATCGTAGGTCACCACGTCATGGTGTCGGAATAGAATGACGATTCTGTTTTGCTTCTCCTTGTTCAAGTTCAACGATTGTATCAATTCAATAGAAAACTAAACATGGATCTGATACCACTAATGGATATTATGCAAAACATATAATTCCTATGTGTGCATGCAACCCTAACAGTTAATCTAAGTTTTCTCTAATTGAATATACAACTTTGAACAACAAAATAGAAACCCTAGAACACTAGCATATTTCAAATAAAAAATTAGTGTTAGAAGAAGCATACATTGAATGTTATTTAGTAATAACAATGCAAATCCTTGTGTTGTTGAAGCCTTTAGAGCAAGCGTCACAAATGTCACGCCTCTAGTGGTTTACACTCAACACTAGCAAAGGAAGATGATTGAGAATGAGGAGAGAGGCTAGAAAATTCGGCTGGCTCTTCATAATAAAAGGTGGCCAAAAATTCTATGGTTGGGGTTCTATTTATAGTGTAGTCAAGAAACCCTATATAAGCCCAAATCCAAGATTATCTTAAACCGGGTAATTATCCACTTTCCTGATTATCCACTAGGGATTATTCTAGAACCCCTTAGGCTCTAAGAAACCGTCAAAGCCTTATGAAGGGTTCTAGATTGCCTCTTGCTCAACTATTGAACAATTGCACTTCATCCCCTGCACTTTCAATTAACCCTTTTAATCCCAAATTTAATTCTAATTAAGTTCTTATTAAATATTAATTAAATATTACTATTTCTAATTAATATATTCTTCTCATAATATATTAACAAATTATTTATTTCAATTTATTAATCAAATAATAAATCAACCTCTCTTTCAAAATTATCATGTCTAATTGTTAGTCTTGGGGGCAACCCAAAAGGATTGTGCTATTATCAATTCAAGTATATACTAATTATAGTTATGAGCTTAGACACCTAATCCAATAGTTATCTTGGGTGAGACCCGTGAGAAAAGGGTATGGTCATGTTGTGTTTCGATTAAGTATTAAGAGGGATGTTGATTGGGTTCCTGCAAGTCAGTGGATTGATGGTTATGCGTCCTTAGGTCCCTATGATATTGGTCATGAGTCTTCAGGCAAGTGATGGAATGGTGGCAAGATTAGTGGTGTACCATGAGCTTTTGTTCTGGTGGTTTGATAGTGTCACAATGTATCATGAACCAGTGATGGCATGACTTATATAGGTGGAACCCGATGGTCGTCTAATTGAGAATCATGGGTCTCAGATTATCAGCCTTGTTGGCATGGTTAGGTGTTAGGACCAGGAGACTCATTGGCTAGATGGGTTGGATCATGCGAATATTGATTATTGTTATGTTGGATGTATTAGTTGTTCATCTAAATCCATTGGTTGAGTTCTGCAATTGTGGGTTGTTATTAGGATTGGTTACCAGTGTTGGGTTTTGGATCTGGAACTTCAGGTCACGAAGTTCATTGTTATGTCTCGAATGATTTTTCAAGTGGTCGTGATTGAGCTAATGAGGATTTGGGATGCAACATGGGATTCTTGGTTTGACCATTATTACGCTCGTGGGAGCAGTGGGTTACTGACCACTTGTCAGGAAGTCAATTGGCTATTTCAGGCCTTTGGACAAACTCTTGGATTTGGGATTGGTTAAAACGCACGATTAGGATGTTTTTAGTGTTCTTTCTACATGTTTTTGTGATGTTCCTAGTAAGGAACTAGGGACACGTAAGATGAATGGATGGGCACCAATCTTAAGGTATGGTTACTGAAGTTTAGACTGATGGATTCCCGGTATTAGAAAGTGTTTTGGTGGAATTGGTTGTGGTTGTAGTTTTGAGAGTTTGTGGTTTAAGTGGTTACCACTGGAAGTTTGGTCTTACAGTTAAGAAAGGAAAGGTAATTATCGTGATTGAGTAATTCCATGTGATTGGGTTGTTTTCCGGCAGTGGCGATTCTAATAGGCCTCTCAACTTCTCGATATAGATATTTTGATTTCGAAGTGATCAGAAGGAGCTTGAGGAATACGTCGACGTCAATTTTAGAGATTCTAACCAAGATGGATTATGAGGACGAAATCTAATTTAAGTGGGGTAGAGTTGTAACACCCTGTTTCAGAATGTTCTGTGATTCAGGATCATGGACCGCAATTCATTTATATGTAGGCTTTGGGGATTTTAAGGAAGTAAGGTTTGGTCTTTATTGAAAGGTGTTATTGTTGGTAATGGTATCAAGGCCTATGAATTGTGTATTTGGAATTGAGGATGGACTGCGAAAAGTTATGTGTCAGGCCACATACGAGGGTTAAGGTTTTAAGTTGGAAATATGGTGAGCCAAAAGTATCTATATAGAAGTGTAGAGCTCTTCAAGACCTTTTCGTGGATATAAAAAATGCCGAATTCGGAGTTGA
>NC_056629.2:161570864-161725864 GCF_002870075.4 Lactuca sativa | reverse complement strand
TATAGGATGTTATTGTGCTGTAGTATTCTGTATATCTGTTTGTTTGTCTGCTAACTGGTCTTATGTTCATCTATTACTAGATATGTGTTAATTGCTATGTATATGTTGACATGATATGGTGATGTCGAGACTGTACTGCTTTATGTTGTCATTCAACAGACCAGGGCATTCCAACTGAAAGGTTGTGGGCGGCAAAATTCCAATCGAAAGGTTGTGTGACGCCTGCATATTCGTGCTAGTTAATTTAGAGACAATAAGCATCAAAAATGAATATTTGATAGAATATTATTTAGGATAAATAATATTAACCAGGTTATAGTATATATCACAAGGATTTCGTACATATAAAGAACGCTGAAATCCGAGTTATAACGAAGAAGTTATGACCCATTGAAGTTTTATGGTTAAACCGACACGACACTGCATAATGTAAAAATTGAATTCTTGATAAATTAATTTTTTGCAATAGAGATCTAAATGAAAGTTGTAGTGTACATTAAACCAAGAACGTACATAAAAAGAACGTCCAAATCTGACTTCATATGAGGAAGTTATGATTTTTCTAAGATTTAGCATAAGAGTATACAACCCAGAAATCGAATTTTAGATCGATCGAGTTTTAGCCGACACAATCTAAACGAGAATTGAAGATCTTGTTAATAGTAACTCAACGATATAAAGACAGACGAGAACGGACGTCGGATGACAAAGTTATGAATTTTTAACGGACTTTATATGTCTAAGCCTGTTAAAATATAACTTTAAAAATAAAGTCAAAATTAGCTGACGAAGTCTAAACAAAAGTTGTATATCACGTCGCCACCTACACGTGGATATAAAGAACGTTGAAAACGGAGCTCGTATACGAAAGTTACAGAATTTAGAAGTTTATTAAGTTGTGGAAGGATGCGAGGCTGACACATGGATAAATCCTGACCATTCCTTTCTCCTCACGACTTCGCTTCGGATGCCAACACCTACCCCTCGTACACACAACGTAGATCCTTGTACGTGCAGTGTACTCCGAGGTTACACCCAACGTAGTCCGAAGATGTAGCCTATAAATAGATGCGAAGTTCTTCCATCTTTCTCACACCTTTCCCATTCTTTTTCTCTCAAACATCCTTATTAACCCCTCCCATTCCCTAGTACTTCCCAAGTGCTAGAGGCGAGTCCCGGAGTGCCAGAAGGCTTCGAGAAGAAGATCTTTCAGCTCTGAAGTTCTGCCCGTGCAGAGCCCAGTTCTTCGCTAAACCCCCTTGTAAGTAAGTTATGCTTACCCTACTTTAAGTATAACTTGTGTTTAAGTTCATTATCGTTATTATGAACCTATAAGCAATATATGCGCTAAGAATAATAAAATATAAAATATACAAAGTGTTATTATAATACATTTTAACTGCTCACAGTATGGGGAATTTGGTTTGAAGGGTCGCATAGGGTTGTTGGATTTCAGAACAGCTTAAATGCAAAAATGGTCCTGCCCTCCGGTGTTTCATATATGGAACCTATCTGTACATAGTAGTTGAAAAGTATTTTTTAACACTTATAAAATAATATAGCTCGTATACCTTGAGTTAATAATTAGTCGCAATAAATATTAGACTAAAATCTAGTGATAATGATACTAGGTTTCGTCGAAGGAAAAAATGATTGTTAGAAGCGAAGCGTTGTCCGAATTTCGAGTCATCACTTTAACAAGTGAGTGCATAGTTACTTTCATCTTACATATAGATATGAAGTATTTAATATTAATACATGTTATATGTGTTTATTGTCTATGTTCCTGATATCTATGCTAGATGAACGATTTATACATGTTTTACTTGATTTAAACAGTAGGTGTTATATATATATATATATATATATATATATATATATATATATATATATATATATATATATATATATATATATATATGGTAAAGATGGGTAGATGAAAGATGAAAGATGAAATATCATATAGATGATGAGAGGTGAAAGATGATGAGAAGCCTTGATCCAATGTAACATCCCCCTCTGGCACGTATCACAATATTGTCCGTTTTGGGCTACTCGGCACGAGGACTTCCCAGGGGGTCACCCATCCTGGTACTACTCCCGCCCGAGCACGCTTAACTGCAGAGTTCTTATGGGATCTGCTGCCCTCATGGCTTTAAAACGCGTTGTGTTAGGAAAGGTATCCACACCCCTTATAAGGAATACTTAGTTCTCCTTCCCAGTCGATGTGGGATCAGATCTAACCAACTTTCACCCCCCATTATAGGGTTCGACGTCCCCGTCGAACACATCGACATGTGCCCTGGCTCTGATACCATTTGTAACATCCCCCTCTGGCACGTATCACAATATTGTCCGTTTTGGGCTACTCGGCACGAGGACTTCCCAGGGGGTCACCCATTGTGATACGTGCCAGAGGGGGATGTTACAAATGGTATCAGAGCCAGGGAACAGGTCGATGTGTTCGACGGGGACGTCGAACCCTATAATGGGGGGTGAAAGTGGGTTAGATCTGATCCCACATCGGCTGGGAAGGAGAACTAAGCATTCCTTATAAGGGGTGTGGATACCTTCCCTAACACAACGCATTTTAAAGCCGTGAGGGCAGCAGATCCCATAAGAACTCTGCAGTTAAGCGTGCTCGGGCGGGAGTAGTACTAGGATGGTTGACCCCCTGGGAAGTCCTCGTGCTGAGTGGCCCAAAGTGGACAATATTGTGATACGTGCCAGAGAGGGATGTTACACCCAAGCGATGATCTAGTCATCTAGCAGAGATAGATGACGACCACAGACTATTCTAGATAGTCCAGTGGAACGCTAGCATGCTCACAACCTGTAGGTGTTGTGAACGATATACTCACTAGATGTACCCTAAAAAACTTGGAAGCTATGGACTTAGTGCCTTACAAATGAACGTTGGCACCTATGGATTTAGTGCCTAATAGATAACATCGGCAACTATGGACTTAGTGCCTGTTAGATAAACCCTAGCAGTGATGGACTTCGTGTCTATTCCTTAGGAATAAATATTAAGGGATATATGATTCTTAGGGAAGATACTTAAGAATAATGAATATAATAGGGATGGGTAGCTGGGTTAATTGTTAGATGATGAAACATAATAACTATATTACCGTGGGTTGAGAACCCTATGTACTCACCAGGTTTCCCAACCTGACCCACTCAGTTTATTTGTATCACAGGTGTTGATAAGAAGCTACAATACACTGAGAGGTTAAAGGAGATTTAAATCATTAGTATAAATGAATGTAAGGTTTGTTTATGCTTATGTTTCTGTATTGACGATGGCATCCCAATCTTTTAATATAAACAAAATACATTTCTTTGGAAATGCTTTGATAGTATCCTTATCATGTTTTCTGTGAACAAATTCCGCAATATTATTCCTTAAAATGGATACTCTGATTTTTAAATAAGCATAAATAAAAATTTTAAAATAATCGTGAATTTGGGGATGTCACAGGTTATGGTCCGGGGGTAATCCAACCGGAGGTTGTGGACCCAATATATATTGGCAATCCAACCGAAAGGTTGTGGGCCGGGGCATGCAAACAGAAAGGTTATGGGACGGGGTAATCCAACCTGAAGGTTGTGGACCCGTGATTTGTCTGGTTATATGTTTGTGTGGTGATACTTAGGGGGAACTCACTAAGTTTTGGCTTACAATTTTTGTTTATCGATTCAGGTACTTCTGATGGTCGTGGAAAGGCAAAGACATGATCATACACAACTTCCTGTTTTATGTCACCAGGTATTGGTTAAAACTCTGATTTAAAATAATGCTTTTGAAACTATGACTCTTTTTGTAAACATGATTGATTAATGGTTGATTTCGAAAATTTTAAATTTGTTGTCATTTTTAGAGTGTTAGATATCATAAACATGTTTTTATCAACTATAACAGTTATAAAAGCATGTCGATTATTTACGTTAAAAAGTCGTTTTATTTTAAATGATGCGTTTTAACGTTTTTGTAAACTCGTATTATTTATTGGGAATGTTGGTTTCACATTGGATGAAACCTGGTTTTTGGTCAAAATGCAGCCGTTATGCTACCCAGTTTTTATCAGGAAAATTTTATATAAATTTTTAAATAATAAGTCTAGTAAACTTTGTAACCTAAGTTTTAAGACTTAATATTTCATTTTTAACGACTTGAACAAGTAAGAGTCTAATAAACTTTTAACCAAAGTTTAGGACTAAATTACACGTACTCACTGTTTGATCTAGTTAACTCTAGTTTCCCTATATATGAGATGTTCCCTTCATCCACTAAGAATGTAAAACTTAATAAAACTTATTGTGTTATAACCGTTAATCCACAAGGAACGAGGAGCTTTTTGTATAGCTCTATACGGGTTTACTACGCTGCCCGTGGTTGCTAGCTACAACCTAAATCTGATGAGTCAAAACGGGCGTTAATTTTCAATCTATTATTATTTCATGATGTCGATGAAACGTCGGAGATGTTCTCAGCATGCTTCATTTGCAGTGCTATTTCAAGGTTTGCTCGTCCATAGTTCGGTTAAGGCTCATTATAGACCCCAGAGTTTGTTTTAATGTACGTATAGAATTGAAGTAGTGTTTATATGTGGTTTAGATACTCATACAAGGTTTAATAAGACTGGATGTAGTAGGAATGGTTTGCTCAAATGGATAAGTGTCGGTTATCAGATTAAGTTGAATATTACTTAATAAACCCTTCGAAATAACTTTTTATTATTTAGAAACTTATATATAATAAGTGTTGGATTAAAGTGTCTAAGCTCATAACTAAATTGGTATAAACTTGCAAATAGAAGCAAAGTCCTTTTTGGGTTGCTCTCATAACCAGAAATAACTAGAAATGATATTAGGAGAGAGAGAGAGAGAGAGAGAGGGAGAGGGAGAGGGAGAGAGAGAGAGAGAGAGAGAGAGAGAGAAAGTGGAGGGAGAGAAATGATTTGTTAATATATATTATGTGATTAATATATTAATTGGAAATAGATGTTTGATCAGTTAATTTGTTATGTGATTAATAAATTAATATGAGATCAGTAGTTAAATAATAGATTTGTTAATTTATATGGTTAATAAATTAATAAGAAATCAATTAGAATTGGTTAATTATTAATCAAAATTAATCTGGAATTAATTCGGGATTAACTAGAATTAATTAATGGTGCAATGGGTGAACTGTAATTATTCAACAGTTAAACAAAAGAGACAATTCCAGAACCATCCAAGGGTGGACGATTTTGGGAGCTCTTTTAGGGTTTCCAGAAGCCTCCTGGATGCTAATAAGGAAATGATTTGAATTAGGATTAAATCCATATTTAATTAATTCATATTTGGCTTTGCCTACATGTTATCTAAACTATAAATAAGACTCCTTAGGCATCAAATTTCGTGGACACCTTTACCTAAAAGCTTAGGAACGAAATTTCTATCCCTCTCCCCCCCTCTCTCTCTCCTCTTCATTCTAGGGCTTCCAGGGTTTTGGGTGTGAGCCATTAGAAGCATCATACTTTTGATGCTTGCTTTCTAAAGACACAAATGAAGGGATTACAAGAATTGTTTACAATAAAAATTCTAAGGTATGTAAACCCTAACACTTGTATGATTTTCGAATTAACTAAGGTTTATGCTAGATTTTGTTATTCAAATTATGTTGCCTTTAAAGTGTAAGACACATATCCTTTTAGGTTTCATGTGTCATTTTCTTAATTGTTAAGTGATTTCCTGTATTGAGTATTTTGTTGTAACCTAATAAACCCATCAATGAGTTATTTACATAAGCAACATTTTTACTTGAATGAGATTGCAAGGGTATAAACGATTTATTTTTATAATTTTTAGTAGGAAAAAGTACTTTTATTTTATATAACTGATATTCAAAAATATTTATATAAAATACACTTTTTGTCATAAAAGTACACAGTGTCAAAACCTGTGGAACTTACCAATAATTGTTGTTAGCGTATTTTAAATACATGTATTCTCAAGTAATTAAAGAGCTGAAGTTTCACCAGGGGACGTTATGGAATCCCTATTTAACTTTGATATTGCCTACGTATTTCTGCAACTGTTTTTGTCTTTGAAGAATTGCTTCAGAATGTGTAATGATGAACAAAATATGTATAGGTATTGCAATATTTATTATTATTATTTGTATATTGTTTAATGTCTGCTTTTTTGTGATCCATTCGTTATGTCACTCACCTCAGCGCTTCCGTCGCCGACTGTGGATGTGACAAATGGCCTGGATCTTTCAATTCCCCCAAAACCTAACCCTAATTTCGATCCATGACTCCCCAATCTCAGTTTCAATCTCTTTCATCTTCATCATCATCATCATCATCATCACCATCACCTTCTTCATCAAGTTTTACCCCTTAATCTAAACTTTTCATGGTCGTTTAAATATCTTATTGATGTTCGATAATGGTGGAGCTTTATAAATCCACCAAGAACATGAAAGGATTTTACGTGAGGATGAAGTTCTTTCGAACCAGAAACTCAAAACTAGAAAAAACCCTTTTGCTTCAGATGTTTTAGATACATCAGATGGCTTATCTGGTTTTCCCTCTGGTTTACTTCTTTACTTAGTTTCTCAACAATCATGAATCCACTACGAATTCATTGAAGAAAACGATAATCACTCACTCTCAATCCAATGTTATTTCTTGTCCCCTTTTTGAGTTAGTTCCCCAACAACCCATAATTAATCAAGGTTTGAATTGGATAATTTGATTGACAAGTTTCTGTAAGGTTGGTTTGAGTTGATTTGCAGGTTTGTTGAATGATTTGAAGGTGTATGTAAACGAATTACCATCGAAAAACAACTACAATTGCTATCAAACAAATGGTGCAATAATCTGTAGTATGTAAGAATTGAGTTATGTATATGAAATCAATCACCAAAAGCAATAAGAACACATTAAGTAAATAAGATCTGATTGACTCATTAATGGTCTGTAAGAGTACATGAGTTTAAGAGAGAATACAATGATAAACAACCCAAAAAGTTACTCTCTACCTTTATACCTACTCTATTTATAAAGTGTTACAGACATACAAAAAGTGTAAAGACTAAACATTACAGTTCGACTTCGATATGCCTTATAAATACATACACTTTGAAATCCACGATTTCACACCCTAACAGACTTAGTTCAATTTCGACTTCTCACTGTACATTTCAAACCCTACAATCTCCCCCTTATTGAGAAAAAACGAAATCACGCTATAAGCTTCATAGTCTGTAGAAGTACAGACTAATAAATTGAAGGGTATTCTTTAACAAAATGTATAAGACTAAAATATATATATATATATATATATATATATATATATATATATATATATATATATATATATATATATATATATATATATATATTAAAGTATATATCTTTTGTGCAAAAAATGGTGTCCGATAGGATTCATTTTCAAAACAACTTATTTATTTATTGATTTTTTTTAGAATTAAAAAATGGAAAAAAATGAAAAAATGTTTGAAAAACTCAAAATATTTTTTTAAAATAATTTTTCTATTTACCTAAAAAATATAAAAACAATTTAAAACATGACTTTTTAATTTTTTTTAGCTTCTTAACCATTGCTTTAAATAAAATAATTTTAAGAAGATTTAATCAAACATTTTTTAACTTGTTAATTCAACTAATCAAAATATTTTTTAAAATTCTTTTTCATCATCACAATAAATCAATAAACATTTTTATTTAAAAATCGAAACACCCCCCTAACTAGTTGTGAAACTACCATTCCAAGATCTAGGGCCATTAAATCATTAATATCCAGTACTAATGTTTTGTTAATCGATCTTTGAAATTCATTGCGTATCATAGAGACGCTGCTTTGATTCATAAATCATCGTCGTGTTCATCGTCGGACTCGTATTAACTCTATATCACTCATCGGTAGTACTGCAGTAGCTCGAGATAATTCAGGGGAGTTTTCGGAGGCAGTATGGATCGTCACTCTCATCAAAAACCACAAGTATACCAACAAATTTATCTTCTTTCCTCAGTTAAATTTCTCAACTTTTTGTTTCTATCTGTATCTGGTTAATTATTCCCGATTTCTCAATTTTTTTAGCCTGTTACATGTCTAAATGCTCATTAAGGTCTTCCAATGAGCGATTGCAGTGGCTAGTTAAGAGCGAAAATCAGAAAGAGGAAGAAGGTGAAGCGCAGGCTGTGATAATTGGTGGTATGGTGTTAGACATACACGCCATTCCTTCTATTCCTCCAAACCCTAGAACCACCGTTCCTGGCAAGGTACATCGATGATACTTCCAGTTTGAAAATGATAATAGTTTGTTAGAAACAAACAATTCAATGTCGATTCATAATCCAATATTCAGGTGCGATATGCAGCAGGAGGTGTAGCAAGGAACATTGCCGAATGTGTATCAAAGCTTGGAACAAAGCCTTTCATGATAAGCGCATTAGGATCGGACATCGCAGGTTCGAATTCAGTATCCTATGAATCAAAATATCAAATCACAACTGTATTTACGAATTGCTAATGTAAATTTTCAAATGCAACAGGAAATATGCTGTTAGAGTACTGGAAATCTACAGGATTATCAACAGAAGGTAGATTTTTTTAGTTCTGATTGAAATTTTCATGAGTTACAGTTTTGTAACAAAGAAACAATCTTATTAAAGGTATTCGAATGGGCAATGAGATACAGACTCCAGTTGTATCCATTGTCTTTGATACTGAAGGAGAATCTGCAGCTGCTGTTGCAAGTGTTGAATCTCTTGTAAGTTACATATTACCACTTTTGTAAACTTTTTCCATACTTATATTTGTTGTTTGACACAGGAACAATTTCTTACACCCAAATGGATTCAACAATTTAAATCAAATATTTCATCTGCTCCTATTGTCATGGTTGATGCAAACTTAAGTCCATTAGCTCTTGAAGCATCTTGTCAATGTATGTACTATGTATATGTATATGTAACAACACCCCCCCCCCCCCCCCCCCCCCCCCTCCCCCAATGTCTAATGAAGTCATTTTACTTGCAGTGGCAGCAGAGGTGGGTACCCCAGTGTGGTTTGAGCCTGTATCTGTAGCCAAGTCAAGAAGAATTGTTTCAGTTGCCAAGTATGTGAGTTTCCTATTTTACCCCTCTATTGTAAAAATAATAAGCTTGAAATATTATTGTTTCATTAATAGTGTATCTTGCAAATTTGACACCAATTTTTTTTTTGTGACACGTTAATTATAAGAGTAATAAACTTATTGAAAATAAAATACTGATTTTTTTACAGATAACCTTCACTTCACCTAATGAAGATGAATTAATTGCTATGGCAAATGCTCTATCTCCCAAACACACCTTCTCCCCAATTCAAAAAGAAGCCTCCACAATAACCTCTCTATTCCAACAACTAAAACCAGCAATCTCAATTTTGTTAGAAAAAGGCATCAAAGTAGTCATTCTAACCCTTGGATCAAAAGGCGTATTATTATGTTCCAAAAAACACTTCAATTTCCTTCATTCTATTTGCCCAAAAAGAAACAACAATAACAAAAGGTTGCAAGAAGCTATAAATCTAGTCTGCCCGGTGGGCCGGTTTTCCGGCGGTGGTGGTGGAGGTGTGGTCCATTTTCCGGCGGTGTCATTGGCGGCAGTTGTGAGGTTGACCGGAGCTGGGGATTGTTTGGTGGGTGGTGTGGTGGCGTCTGTTTGTGGTGGTTTGGATTTAATGCAAAGTGTTGCAGTTGGAATTGCAACTGCTAAAGCTGCTGTTGAAGTGGAGACCAATGTGCCTCTTCAATTTGATTTCGACCATATTGCAGGTATGTTTTTATTGCTGATGTGGCATATAAAGAAGGAAATGTTACATTTTTCTTGGAAGAATTTGGATACTTACATTGTATTTTATGTGTGCAGAGGATGCAAGATCGGTGTACTTGGGTGCAAAGGTTGTTTTTTCTCAGTCTATGTTGTAAGACCATATATAATTTCCAACGTTGAATGAAGAAGGTTCTAGAAGCTTCTAATGTTTTGGAATATTCCAAACTTTATGTATTGTTATCAAGATAATAAAATAATAGTGTCATGTATTGTTACTAAAATCGATATCGTTGTCAAGGTCCAAAAAGATAGAACAAAATGAGACAAGATATAAAAAGACGTAAATATCCTCAAAAAAATTAACCATATAAAATTTTTTCAGTTTCGATCATTTCCATAACCAATAATCCTAAAATACCATATACACCTTCCATTTCCAAATGACACGTGTCACCGGAGATAAAGCTATGAACTTTCCCATCAACATGAACCCAACTACACCCAGCCACCTTACCAACCTCCTTCCCTCTCATCATCTTCCTCATCCTCCCCACCTCCTTCCACCGCCCCTCCGCCGCATAAACATTCGCCAACTGTACATACCTGGTCCCACTCTTCCCGCCAATTCTCAACAACTCCTCCTCCACTTCCCGTGCCAGCTCACCTTTCCGGTGAACCCTACACCCACTCAAAAACGATCCAACCGCCACCACATCTAACTCCACCGGAATCTTCCTCATAAACTCCATAGCTCTCTCCACCTCATTACATCTCCCATATAGATCAATCATACACGAATAGTGATCGATTTCAGGTTCGATTTTATAAACTTCCGTCATCAATTTGAAATAATCCTCGCCGGTTTTAACCAACCCACAGTGACGACAAACCGATAAAATCGCGATGAAAGTTACGTTATCCGGTTGAAACCCTAATTTCACCATGTTATTGAAGAGCTCAAAAGCTTTATCTTCATAACCATGGTGAGCGAAACCTAATATCATGATATTGTACATCACCAGATCCCTAAATTTCGAACTTTTGAAGATTATTTCTGCGTATTTTATATTCCCGCATTTCGAATACATATCGATTAACGCACTGATTGTTTTATAATCGATTTCAACTATCGTTCTTATTAAATACCCATGAATTTGTTTTCCGGGATCGATGATTGCTTGTAATGCGCATGCACCAAGCAAAGTTGCAAGAATCGAACAATTGGGGATTGTTTTTTCTTGAATTTTGAAGAATTGAAAGAGTTTGAAGACATCTGAAGAATCATGACTGTTTAAGTATCCGGAAAACATAGCTGACCAGACTACAGTGTTCTTAGATTTTAAAGAATCGAAAAGTTTTCGAGCTTTTATCATATCGTGTTGTGAAGAGTATCCTACAATCATTGAAGTAGTTGAAAACATGTTTTCGATTTTATTTCTTGAATGGATTGATTCAGCGTACCTCATGTTGCCACATTTGCAGTAGAGATCGATGATTCCACTGATAATGAAAGGATTCGAGTTCATTCTGTTCTTCACAATTCTGCCATGAACTTCTTTCCCCAATTTTAAACTTTTTGTAGAAGAGCAAGCACTCAGAACGCTAGCAAAAGTGTGTTCATTCCAATGAAATCCGTTTTTCATCATCAAAGAAGATAATTCAATGGCGTCTTTATGATACCCATTTTGGGTGTAACCTGTAATCATCGTGTTCCATGATACCACATCGTTTAACTCCAATTGATTTGAAAAAATCTCCATAGCCATATCTAATCTTCCTTCTCTACAACAAGCAGCAACAACTGCATTTTTGGAAACGACATCCACTGACTCAAAATTACAGCCATGGAAGGCCTCGTAAGCTTCGTTAAAACACCCAGATTTTGAATACATATCAACCAGCGCACTCACTGAAAACCCACTTAAATTATTTCCAGTTTTCACCATGAACGAATGTAATTGTTTCCCATATCTTGAATTCCGAATCTTCGCTGTCAAATTACACATCGTGGTGAGAGTAAATTCATCTATCTGCGCATCATATTCATACCCTGTGAAATGCATCTGTGTGAATAAATCAAATGCTTGCGTTTCATGACCTTCACTGTTTGCGTATCCAGACAACATGGAATTGTAAGTGACCGAATCTTTACATGGCGCAGCATCGAAGAGAATTTGGGCCTTGGGTAAGTTGTTGGATTTTATATGGGCTGAAATTATGGCGTTCCATGTGAAGACATTTCGTTCAGGCATTTCGTCGAACAGGTTGCAGGCTTGTTGTAGGAATCCATGTTTGGAGTATAAATGTATAAGCTGATTGCATGAAAAGAGTGTAGGAGTGTGACCGGATTTTATGGCGTAGACTTGTGATTTGAGAGCGTCGATGAATAACCTCATTCGTGAACAATTTCATCTCCCACATCCACAGTCGCTTGTTCTCTTGAATTCTTGATTCAGATGTACAAAAATCGATGCGTGATGTGAAGTCTTCCCTCCTCTATTCTCTTAAAAAATGTTAAGCGTCTAAAAGTGACAAATAAAAAAAGTTGAAGGGCCTTTTTTGAATTATGATAAAGTTACTGGACCGGAATGTAAATATTTTCCGCCAACAACATAAACGGTCTCCGCCCTAATTTCCTTTAAAAGTTTAAACCTGCGTTTCCGGATCTAATAACCTTCTGATCACTCTATCGATTACAGAATCCGATTGCAGAGATCCGGTTTCAATACGATGTCGATCCTAGGTTCAAATATCCCGAGCGAGGTAATCGATCTTAAAGTCCTTATGTTAGGGTTTCTTTTGTTCTTAGCGTCGATTTCACAATTTGAAATCATTTCTCTTGAATCGGTATCTGTTTTCATTTCTTATAACATCGTTCAATTCTTCCCCAAAAAACTAGTAATCAGATGAAATGAGGACGCTGAATCGTAGGTTTGTCGTTATGGAACTTCGTCGTGTTCATCATCTTCGTCAATGTGTTGGAAAAACTTTGTAGATATGTAGATATTAAATTTTCTGGGTTGCAACATACGAACACAGATTTTTGAGCTAAGATTTATTCTATCAATGATGATTCAATAAATTTGGGGATTTTTCATGTAATGCAGGTTGGCCTGAAGTTGCTTCTTTGCCCACTTGGATCCAACATTGTGCTAAAAACAGCATGGTAAGGTTTGAATTAAGTCATATGATAATTGAGTAATTCAATTCAATGCATATAAATTATTCTGTTAGTCCCAATTACTCAAATTGATTAGGTTTTCATGTTCTTAGATGTGAAGAAAGTATATGAATTCCATTTTTCAAATTGTAACACATTGTGTTCTTTCTGTAGCTGTTCTGTAGGTGTTATTTTGCCTGTTTACTCTACATTTAAAGCCATTGAAACAAATAATTCAACTGATCAACAAAAATGGCTTTTATACTGGGCAGGTTAGTAATGCTGTGACCTATATATACTTCAACATAAGTTTATATAATGTTACATTTATCTGTTATTTTAAAATCATTATGATATTGGTAATATCTTGGAGGATTTATTGGCTGCAGCATATGGGAGTTTTAGCATTGCAGAAACATTTGCAGATAAAATTATCTCATGGTATTATCATGTTTATCCCAACTCTCAAATTGAAGGTGGCAGTGGCATATATGTAATTATTTGTTTTTTTTTTTTTTTGTCTTAGGTTTCCACTATACCATCACATGAAGTTTGCTTTTCTTGTTTGGCTTCAACTTCCCACTACCAATGTAAGCAATCTTTTTCTTAAATATCCTAAATTAAAAGTAAAAAAAAAATGATATTTGAGTTTGTTTTATTGTTGTACAGGGTGCTAAACATTTATACATGAGTCATTTACGTCCTTTCCTTTTGAGGCATCAAGCTAATCTAGATCAAATTGTGGGAATCTTGTACAATGAAACAGTAAATAAATCCTCTTTCTTTTATTTTTACATATATATTTTACATTTTAACCTACTAATTTGTAATTTAAAAAAAAAAAACGTCTTTTTATGATCTTTCAGGGTAAATTTGTTAGTGCTCACGAAGGGGAATTTAGATTCATGAAGGCAATTGCCCTGAAGATTTTGATATCAGGTATTATTGGTATCAGAGCATTGGTTTAAGTGAATCAAGTATTGATCTATATGGTGATTGATTTTATTTTTATTTATTTTATTTGCTTTATTGGAATTAGCAAAACATTTTATCAACGATAGCAGTCAACCGGTCCCACCTCCAGAGGGAAGAATCACAGGCTTAGGCGAACAAATAGACAGCTCTGATGATGATGATGATGATATTGATGATATTGATGGTTATGTAACTGTGCCTGCAACTTAATGCATGATCAAGCAACAATGTACATGACACAAAATTGTTGCTTTTGATATCAAGTAAATGTTCAAACCTTTTTTTGTTAGTTTATGAAATGGATTCTGTAAATAATTTTTTTTTTACTATTACTATTAGAGTATATTATTGTGTTATATTTCCATGTCAGCATTTTTTGATTCAAGTGTTGGTTAATGGTTGTGGAGTTAGTTGTTAGATATTGGTTAGTAAAGACATGTAGTGATGTATGGTTGAAATTGTTTGACATTATGTTAAACCATATTTAAATATGTTGCATCAATATATAAAGCATGTGGAATTGCATTATCACTTTGTAACACATTTCACCTCAACTAACTTCACTCACACTCCATCCCGGGGTTTTCATTAACCCCCGACTATCCATCATCTGTCTAACACCCGCAACATCTTTCCATTTCCCAACACTTGCATATATATTTGACAACAAAACACAATCACCCGAATCATTAGGATCCACTTCCAACAATCTCCTTCTCACTTTCTCACCCAACTCCACATCACCATGAATCCCACAAGCCCCCAAAAGCGTCCTCCAAATCACATCATTCGCCTCAATTGGCATTTTCATTATAAACTCATACGCCTTTTTAAGCTCCCCACTTCGCCCATATAAATCAACCATACACCCATAATGTTCATAACTCGGTTCAATTCCATACTCATTTTTCATCATGGAAAAGTATTTACATCCGTGTTGGATTAAACCCGCGTGACTACACGCGTAAAGAATGGAAATGAATGCAATTCCATCGGGTTTAACCCCCGAATCCACCATTTCATGGAAGAGCTCCATGGCTTCTTCTCCGTACCCTTGCATTGCTATTCCAGCCACCATTGTTGTCCAAGAAACTAAGTTCTTTTTCCCGGGCATTTTTTCAAAAACCAAACGACCCATGTTTATGTTCCCGGATTTAAAGTAAGTGTCCATTAACGCATTGGTGATAGAACTTCTTGAAACAAACCCTGATTTCTCTAAATAACAATGGAGAATCTTGCTGAATTGGAATTCACCAGATTGTGTACAAACAGAGAGAATTCCAGTTAGGCTTACCTCGTTAGGTTTTGATCCGAGTTTGTGAGACTGTAGGAAGAGATCGAAAGCTTCATTGAAGCATTCGTTGTGAGAAAACCCTGTGATCATTGTGCTCCAGGAAACATCGTCTTTTAATGGCATCTCGGAGAACAATTTCATGGCGAGGTGAACTTCCCCTGATTTCATATACCCGGATAACATGATGTTACTGGAGTGTATATCTCTAACCTGCATTCGTTTGTATAATGTCTCAGCTCCTTTTACGTCGTAACACCTAATGCAAGCTGTAATCATGGCGTTCCACGCCACCACATTTGGTTCAAACATTTCGTCGAACACCTTCTGGGCATGACAGATCCACCCACATTCTGCGTACATACTGACAAGCGTTGTCCCGACGTATAGATGGTTGTGTAATCCGTAGAGTATTGCTTGAGAATGGAGTTGGATCCCGGTGTTGTAAGATCTTATATTCGCAGCTGCTTTGAGAGAAAAGGCGAAGGAGAAGCTGTCTGGTTGCAGGTTGTTGGAGTTCCGACGCATGTCAATGAAGGTAGTGAAAGAGTTGTGTGGGTGATCTGAGTCGGAGAATCCGCGTATGACGGTGTTGTACATGAATGCGTCTGGATTTGGGAAGTGGAGGAGGAGAGAGTAGGCGTGGTGGAGAGCATCGGAGATGAGTGTGGCGCAGTGGAGGATGAGGTTTCCGGTAATGAATGCATCGGAGTCGAGCCCGGTTTTGAAGATGTGGGTGTGAACTTGAGTGACGGATCTAAGGGTGTTGCAGTGCTTTAATAGACATAAAAGCTCTGCAACGTTGCCATTGACCATTGGTGAAGATTCGTCGCCGGAAATTTGGCCGACCGGAGCAACGATAGGTGATTGAACTTTCGCAAGAAATTAATATGATTAATGTGCCCAACTAGATTAATTTACTTTCTAAAAAAACTGCAAAAATGGTCCTTGTGGTATGATTTTTTGGGGTTTTAATCCAAACTAAGATTTTTTTAGATTGATGGTCCTTTTGGCCATTTTGTATGTAGATTTGGTCCTTCATAAAATTGAAATGACTATAATACCCTTCTGACATATATTTTTTATTTTTTTATTTAATTTAAATGAAAATGAAAATAAATAATTAATTTGGGCCTCTCTCTCTCACACACACATATATCCCCCAGATTAATGCTTGTCTTCTTCACCTCTACATCTTCAATACAGAGTACAACTTTATGGAAATCCAATCAACAAATCTTCTATACTTCTAAACCCAGAAAATCAAGAACGGGGTGTAGCTCTTGATCGATAAAAGCATTGGTTCTTCTTCTTCTTTCCGTTAAAGTGTACACAGAGAGAAAACAAAACAAGTCTGGAGACGATTTCTCTCCCTCTGCATCACCACCGAAAACGTGCACCACCATCGGCGCCACAATCAATACCCATTGCAACTCGAATCCTAAGGAAATCAGCCCCTATCATCATCTCATACCTACAACTTGAGACTTGCTTATCAGTTTTACAAATAAAGAAGAAAGAGACATCGAATCTCCATCTCTGTCCCATCTTCTCGTTCAAAATCAAATAAGAAAAAGAGGATCATTGAGATCTGTTTATCAATTACCACACCAGATCTTGAAACAACAGAAGATAAAAAGGCTTACAATCGAAATAAGTACAAAAAGAAACATGTTGATCAGAAGCATGCAGTGAAAGGAAGGCGGAGGTCGTCGGTGGAAAGGCGGCAAAGGTCATCGGTAGAAATGGAAGCACCGTTGGGATTGGAAGAAAGAGCTAGGGAGGGATGATGGGGTGGCTTAGCTTTGATAAGAGAAGAAGAAATATGGAAGGAGGTTCGATCGAGTGTATGGGTTTGGGACGGGGAAAAAGAAAAATAGAGAGCCCCAATTATTGTCTACGTACGACACTCTTCCACTTCTTCATCCTCTAATTGAATTGTACATGCTTCCTCAAATGTTCAATCCATCAATGTGGAGATGTTGGAAGCTTGATTTTCAAAGATCTCAGTCCGATTGCAGGGAGATCTTGGCGTCACTGTAGATCTATGAACATGATTTGGTGGTATTAAGAAGGAAGATACAAAAAAGATGAATTAGTCCTGGTAAAAAGAAAAAGGATGGGGGTATACGGTAGAGAGAAAGAGAGGGAGAGAGAGAGAGAGAGAGAGAGAGAGAGAGAGAAGTAGGCCCATTTTTATATTTAATAATAAGAAGAATAATATTAAAAAGCGAAAGAAAAATGAAAAATAAATTTATTAAGGGTATAATAGTCTTTTTAGTTTGGATAGTGACCAAAACTACAAGCAAACTAGCTCAAAAGGACCATCAACCCAAAAAAAGTCAGGGTTTGGACTAAAACCCCAAAAAATGCATACCACAGGAACCATTTTTGCAATTTTGTCAAAAAAAACTAATCACTAATCATATGCAAACATTATTTTTTGTTTTTTTTAATTTTTAGATTGGACCGTATAGATATAAAGGTATCCATACTACATTGAACTTTAATGGATTGTCTCACCATTTTTTTTTTATATTTTATATAACTTTATTATTTTTTTCTAAAATGCATTGACCTCTAAGTTCAATAGAAAATTACAAAATTAATTTATATTATATATTTAACAATTAACAACTTTTATTTTTCTCATTCATTAAACTCTACGCATAGTTCCCAAGTTTAATAAAAAAACGCGAAAAGAAAAGAAAAGAAAGACATGAGAGAAAAGAAGAGAAAAGAAATGAAAACAAAATTTTCTCTTGTGTTTACGAGTTGGAGAAAAAGTTGAAGGAAAATTAATCATTTTGTTATTTCTTTCAAAATCAGAAGGAAAGTTAGTAGGGAAAGTGATCATTTCATTTCCCCCAACTTCCTTCCACTTTTTGTTTGGTTTTCTATTGGGTTTTTTAGCCCATGAAGAAAGTCCACTTGTTTGGCTCATATATATATATATATATATATATATATATATATATATATATATATATATATATATATATATATATGTGTGTGTGTTACATGTCCCAATTCCAAAAAAACACAAAAAAAAAAAAAATTCTCAACCACCTAGAGTAATAGTGAGAGCAAAAGAGAGAAATCAAGGGTTTCTTCAATTTCCGTTTTTGTGGACACACCTTCAATGTTCCTTCGTTTCCCGGAGATCCAACGGTCCGTTTTCTCTCATTTTTGGACAGCAGCTTCCCAACATCGAGGCCTTTAGATCCAAAGGTTTAAATTATCGATATCAGCTCCAGAGACTCGGGAATCATCGCTTTTGTTTGCTGCTGGAAATTAGGAACGTTTTTTGGTGATATTCTTCTTTGTCTTTGCTTATTTGATTCCATATACTTGATGTGATTTAGTTCCAAGTATATGATGATTATTGTATGCCTCTAGTACATCTAGAGAAGACTTTGTATTGCTCTAATATTGGTGATAGTGGATTTGAAGCGGCTCTAGTATTCCCGTGGTTTTACCCTCTTTTCTTGAGAGGTTTCCACTCTAAAATTCCGGTGTCTTTATTTGTTGATTACTTATTGTTTTGGGTTGATTATATTGATCATATAACTTGCATTGGGTCTGATTTGTTGCAAGTGAAACTATCATATTTTATTGCATCCTAAAAGATTCATTCAAGACGGGAATAGTTTAGTCAAACGAAGTATTATTCTACATTGTTATTTACCGTTGTGGCTGCGTTTTTCCCATCAAATTGGTATCAAATCTTGGTTCTTGTTATTAGGTTACTTGTTTGAACAGTGGAAGCTAATACAAATAGGACTGTAAATTTGAATGGTTCTAATTATCAAGTTTGGAGAGGCAAGATGGAAGACCTTCTTTATGTGAAGGATTATTATATGCATGTGTACTGAAAAACCCGATGATAAAACAGATGCAGAGTGGAATATTTTGCATAGAAAAGTTTGTGGGTATATTCGACAATGGGTTGATGATAATGTTTTGAACCATATTAGCGCGGGAACTCATGGTCGTAGTTTGTGGAACAAGCTTGAGCAGTTGTATGCTCTGAAGACCGGGAACAATAATTTGTTCCTGATTAAACAGTTGATTGGCTTGAAGTACCATGATGGAAATCCTATTAGTGATCATTTGAATTCTTTCCAGGGAATTATTAATCAGCTTGCAGGAATGGGTATCAAGTTTGAAGATGAGTTGCAAGGTTTATGGCTCCTTGACACTTCACCAGATTCTTGGGAAAATTTTAGGACATCCTTGTCCAACTCTGCACCAGATGGTATTATCACCATGGAATTGGCTAAAGGCGGTGTTTTAAATGAAGAGATGAGAAGAAAGTCACAAGGCTCCTCTTCACATTCAGATGTCTTGGTCACAGAAAGCAGGAGAGAAGTCAAAGTAGAGGTCCGAATAACAAATGGAAGCATCGCAGTAAATCTAAAGAAAAGTTTGCTGACTATAAGTGCAATCATTGTGGTAGAAAAGGGCACATGATACGATTCTGCAGACAGTTGAAAAAGGAGAACAAGAAGGCAAATTACAACAATCAAAATAACAACCACAAGAAAGATAATGGTGGTAATGATACTGCTGAAGTTAACACTGGTACCAAAGAGTTCTTTATTTTTTGTGATTATGATATAGTCAATCTTGCATATGATGATTTGAGTTAGGTTGTTGACAGTGGTGCTACTTGTCATGTGACATCACAAAGGGATTTTTACACATCTTACACTCCTGGTGATTTTGGGAATGTTAAGATGGGTAATAATGGGTTATCAAAGATTGTTGGAGTCGGAGATATTTGTTTGAAGTTTGAGACTGGGATGGAGTTGGTTCTACACAATGTAAAACATGTTCCAGATATTAGACATAGTTTGATCTCTGATGGCTTACTTGATGATGACGGTTACCATAGTACCTTTGGTGGTGGCATTTGGAAACTCACTCGTGGTTCTTTGATTGTGGCAAGAGGTGAAAGAAGCTCAAAGTTATACATGACACATCCGAAGATCTCCAAAGAATCGATCCATGCATCGATACATTGTGACATGACCGATTTGTGGCATAAGAGACTTGGTCACATGAGTGAAAAGGGGATGTCTTTGTTGTTGAAAAAAAATGTATTGACCGGTGTGCATGATGTGAATTTGAAGAGATGTTCTCATTGTCTGGCAGGTAAATAAGCAAAATAGAGTTTCCTTTAAGAGTCATCCTCCTTCCAGGAAGGAGAATATACTTGATCTGGTACATTCCGATGTATGTGGTCCCATTAAGACTAGGACACTTATGGGTTGCTTGTATTTTGTCACATTCATCGATGACTATTCAAGGAAAGTATGGGTTTATACTTTGAAGACTAAAGATCAAGTATTGGATGTGTTTAAGCAGTTTCATGCCTTGGTTGAGAGACAAACTGGGAAGAAATTGAAGTGTGTTCGGACAGATAATGGCGGTGAATACATTGGTCCTTTTGATGCTTATTGTAGAGAGCAAGGTATTCGACACCAAAAGACTCCTCCAAAGACACCACAGTTGAACGGTTTAGCAGAACGGATGAATAGAACATTGGGTGAAAGAGTTAGATGTTTGCTTTCACATGTAGGATTACCTGATTCTTTTTGGGGAGAAACTTTGAATACAGCGGTACATGTTATTAATCTTACTCCTTGTGTTCCTTTGTCTTTTGATGTTCCTGATAGGGTTTGGAGTGGAAAAGATGTTTCGTATCGTCATTTACGGGTATTTGGATGCAAGGATTTTGTGCATATTCCCAAAGATGAAAGATCAAAGCTTGAAGTGAAGACCAAGCCATGTATATTCCTTGGTTATGGTCAAGATGAATTCAGTTACAGGTTATATGATTCAGTTCTGAAGAAACTCGTAAGGAGTCGTGATGTTGTATTTGTTGAAGATCGGAGTTTAAAAGATATCGATAAGACAAAGATAGTTCCTCAATCTAATGATGATCGTGTTGATTTGGGTCCGGTTCCCCCTCAACATTTTGAGCCAATTAATGAAGATGTTCAGAATGATGAACAACATGGTACTGATGACAATGATGTTCCAGAGCAGTCGGGGTTGGATGAGGATTTTCATCCAGAGTTACCGGTACCTGATATATCACCATTTGTCCCACTTAGGCGGTCTACGAGAGATCGTCATCCTTCCACCTGTTATTTTGCTGATGAGTATGTTTTAGTCACTGATAGGGGAGAACCTGGTTGTTATGTAGAAGCTATGGAAGATGGTCATAAAAAAGAGTGGGTTGAAGTTATGCAAGATGAGATGAATTCCTTGCATGAAAACAATACATTTGAGTTGGTGAAGTTGCCTAAAGGCAAGAGAGCTTTGAAGAACAAGTAGGTCTACAAAGTGAAGACTGAAGAGCATACCTCAAGGTACAAGGCTAGATTGGTGGTCAAAGGGTTCAGTCAAAGAAAGAGTATTGATTTTGATGAGATTTTCTCTCCGGTCGTGAAGATGGGTTCCATTCGGGTGATTCTTGGTTTGGCTGCTAGCCTTGATCTTGAGGTTGAGCAAATGGATGTCAAGACAACTTTCCTTCATGGTGACTTGGACAAGGAAATCTATATGGAGCAACCTGAAGGTTTTCAGGTTAAAGGCAAAGAAGACTATGTGTGTAGGCTTTAGAAAAGTCTTTATGGGTTGAAGCAAGCACCAAGACAGTGGTACAAGAAATTTGAGTCAGTCATGGGTGAGCAAGGCTACCACAAGACCACTTCAGATCACTGTGTTTTCTTCCAGAGGTTTGGTGATGATGATTTCATCATTTTGTTGCTTTATGTTGATCATATGTTGATTGTTGGCAAGAATGCGGAGAGAATTGTTCAGCTGAAGAAACAATTGAGCAAGTCTTCTGCTATGAAAGACTTGGGGCCGACAAAACAGATTCTTGGCATTTGGATTACTAGAGATAGGGCTTCAAAGAAGTTCCATATGTCACAAGAGCAATACATTGAGAAGGTGCTTTACAGATTCAACATGGATAAAGCTAAAGTGGTTAGTTCGCCTCTAACTACCAACTTTAAGCTGACTGATAGAGATTGCCCTTCTACTAAGAAGGAGATTGAAGAGATGGATAGAGTTCCATATGTTTCAGCAGTTGGGAGTTTGATGTATGTCATGGTGTGTACAAGGCCAGATATTGCCCATGTAGTTGGTGTTGTTAGTCATTTTCTGTCAAATCCGAGAAAGAAGCATTGGGAAGCAATTAAGTGGATTTTCAGATATCTACGTGGTACTTCCAAATTGGGTATAACATTTGGAAATGGAGCACCTATGCTTGTTGGTTATACAAATTCTGATATGGAAGGAAATAAGGACAACATGAAATCCACTTCTGGATATTTGATGACTTTTGCAGGGGGAGCTGTGTCATGGCAGTCATGACTGCAAAAGTGTGTTGCTTTGTCCACCACTAAGGCTGAGTATATGGCAGCAACAGAAGCATGCAAAGAGTTATTGTGGCTAAAAAGATTTATGCAAGAGCTTGGATTTATACAAAAACGCTACGTGGTTCTTTGTGATAATCAAAGTACCATTCACCTTGCTAAGAATTCTATGTTTCATAAAAGAACAAAACATATCGATGTAAGGTATCATTGGATTAGAGATGCTCTTGAAGACAACTTGTTTGAACTTGAGAAAGTTCATACTGATGATAATGGTTCCGATATGTTGACTAAAGCTTTAGCAAGGGAGAAGTTGAAGATATGTTGCTCGATCGTCGGGATGCCGAACTCTTCCTCATAGGCCAAAAAGGGGAAGATTTGTTGGGTTTTCTATTGGGTTTTTTAGCCTATGAGGAAAGCCCACTTATTTGGCCCATGTATATATATATATATATATATATATATATATATATATATATATATATATATATATATATTACATGCCCTAATTCCAAAAAAACACACAAAAAAAAATTCTAAGCCACCTAGAGCAATAGTGAGAGCAAAAGAGAGAAATCAAAGGATTCTTCAATTTCCGTTTTTCTGGACACACCTTCAGTGTTCCTTTGTTTCCCGGAGATCCAACGGTCCGTTTTCTCTCATTTTTGGACAACAGCTTCCCAGCATCGAGGCCTTCAGATCCAACGGTTGAATTATCGATATCAGCTCTAGAGACTCGGGAATCGTCGCTTCTGTTTGCTGCTGGAAATCAGGAACGTTTTTTGGTGATATTCTTCTTTGTCTTTGCTTATTTGATTCCATATGCTTGATGTGATTTAGTTCCAAGTATATGATGATTATTATATGCCTCTGGTACATCTAGAGAAGACTTTGTATTGCTCTAATATTGGTGATAGTGGATTTGAAGCGGCTCTAGTAGTCCCGTGGTTTTACTCTCTTTTCTTGAGAGGATTCCACGTTAAAATTCCGGTGTCTTTATTGGTTGATTACTTATTGTTTTAGGTTGATTATATCGATCATATAACTTGCATTGGGGCTGATTTGTTGCAAGTGAAACTATCCTATTTGTTTGCATCCTAAAAGGTTCAATCAAGACGGGAATAGTTTAGTCAAACGAAATATTATTCCGCATTGTTATTTACCGTTGTGGCTGCGTTTTTCCCATCACTTCCTACCTTTAATGAAACTTGGAAACAAATATTATTCTCATTTCCACAAATTTTCGTTTTTTTCTCTCGTTATGTTGAACTTGGGAACATGGTGTAAATCCATTGAATGTCAAAGTGACATCTTACTATAGTATAGTTTAATCCATTAAATGACAAACAGACATGTCATCTCATTCAACTTTCCTATTAAACTCACTATTATGGATGTTCTAAATACTCATAGCGGTCAAGTCATAAAATTTATATAATTAGCTATTTAAAGTTTAGATGGACTATATCTTTTAAGTGTTTGTATGATTATTGATATCCTTCCACTTGTTGGTTATTTTTTATGTTGTTCGATTGTGGTTCTTATACAACAGCACATTTCGACTATGTCGTTCCAATGTCGATACCCATTGGCCTTTAGGTTTGTGTAGTCTCTTAATCAGTCATAGGTAACCATTCATACTTTAAGTTGTCTCCAAATGAGTAAAAATGAAGTTGTCCTTGAATTAATCGCTCCATAGCCTGCCTCTTCTAGTCATTGCCTCCAAAGTTCAAACCTCCATACCCTCATCACCTTCCAACGTAAGATATGTTGTGATTATGATTTGTGTGTTCATTTGATTTTTGTGTTTGCATGAGTTTGTGTGTTCATCTAATTTTTGTTGATTTTGTTAACTTTGTATGTTCATCTTTATGTGTTCATTTTGCTTGTGGTTGAATGTTTTGTTTGTGTTGTTTAAGTTATTATTACCATATTTTTGTGAATTAACTTGGAATTTTTTAGTAGGAAATGAATGGTTTAACAGAGGAGCGGAACAGATTCTTTTTCAATGTTAAAATGCAAAATTTATTCATTAAACAACTTCGTTCAGCAGCTTAACCTGAATTATTCAGGCATCATTCCGTCCTTTTAATTAATGGTTCATCTATGAATCATTACGTTTCTACTAAACAACCTCTAAGACTTCCCCGTATCGAAGGCTCGATGAGGTCAAACAAGAATGTATTAAACTACAGATCATTCAATTTTCTACCAAACAAACATTACACTCCTTCCCATGGGATGTGTTAAGCTACCATGTCACATCGATGTAGGATATATTAATAAACACATGTCTAACATCAGAAAATAAGAAAGGGAAGGAAGCCATATTATTGGCGAAATTTGTGCAATCAATAGTGAATGAAGAAGATTCAGTTGTTGGAGGTGCTTGGTATATTTGTAGAATTCGTCTTTTACGTAACAAGGGATTGGAAATCCTAGATTGTACCTAAGGGTTTATTTATTAAACATTAAAGCTTGAAATTCTCTAATCTTTTGACAATTGATATTTGAACATTTGGACATTGATTTGATGTTAATAGCATTAGTAAACACTTTGATAATGTTACTTGGTGTCCAAAACATTGGAAAACCCCTTACCCACCACCTACAAGTCTAAATGGATTGAACAATGGTTATTTTTTTTTTGTAGGTATTTCTCAGTGTAACAGGTCTATCTTCATGGATGTTCGGATTAAAAAAGAGTCTAGTTTTGATATGGTAGATTGGTAGTTGCCACATCTTTTATTTAAACTAGGAAAGGGCCCATGCTTTGCATGGGTCGGGAGTTTGTATGTTTTTTTATTTTATGGGTCAAAATGTAAATGACAAAAGTTATGTGGCCAAATTCAGAAACCTTAAAGATTTCTGTTCCAAAGCCCCACGGGATTTAATATATATATATATATATATATATATATATATATATATATATATATATATATATATATATATATATATATATATATATATATATATATATATATATATATATATATATATCAAAGAGATGTAGAAAGTTTTAATATTTCTTAGGTCGATTGGCTTAGAAACTTCTATTTAAAAAAAAAAAAAGAAAAAAAAAACTTAGTTAAAAAAATAACAGTTATGATGAAATGAAAACTAATTAAAAATACATATATATCCATACATTTCGAATGTGTACGTTTGAGGGCTGAGGCAATTAGAAAAGGAATACATTTCGAATGAGATAATTCGTCTTTTAATGGGAAACCTATAAAATTCAAAATAAAGCATAATTTTGGTAAGAAGTAAAATTATTTGCTTTTAGTCCCTATAGTTTTTTCTTGACTATCCACTGTTTGTCTTGATTATTAGAGAATGACACTACCATCTTTCTTTGAAAAGTTTGAATGAAGGGAATGCTTACCATCTTCGACTTCAATTTTATTATATCATATTTTTATAAGGTATATTATGGTTATAACTTATAACCTTAATGACAATTTATAGTTGTTAAGCAAAATGTAACTTTTATAGAAACAAACTTATGCCACCAAAAAAGTTTTGATTAATAAATGGATTTACCTAGCGTCCAACATTGGCCGCACCCGACCCAATCAAAGATATGATTAACTCAGACTTCTAAAGCCTACCCGACGGAACAAAGTCTATTAGTGTGAAAACTTTGCATGATTTAGCTAAAAAAATCTGATTGTTTTTGTTGAATTTATCTTTTAACATTAAATTACAAATAAATAAATAAATAAAAATAAAAAGCATACGTATATTTATTAATATAAAAATGTTCAAAACTAAATATAAAAAACTTACAAAATTAAATTTAAATAAGTGTCTTATAAATAACAAATACAATGAAAGTAAATTGAAAAAGTTAGAGTGCATAATTTGTAGATGGTTGTTGAGCTACCAAATAATTTCAATGATTTTTTTATGTAGGTCTAAGCGGTCCCAATTAGCATTTTAAAATAATATGATAAAACCTAACTTGTAGTCCTCATAGGTTGTTCAAAAAATATATGACCGATCTAAGTCTAAAAGAACGTATAATTTTATCTTATCTGATTCAATCTTCAGAATTAATTCTAACTCATGTAAAGCCCATTTTTTTTGTATGTAACTCTAGATCTACGAATGATAGGGGATAATGAGATACAACTACAACTCTATAATACATCATATGCTACAAAATACATTATATACACATAAACGAACTAAATTTTTGTCTCATTATGATATCCCTTTACAATACTTGTGAAGTTTATAACTATAGGAACTAAAACGGAATATAACCAAAATATAAGGATGTAAACTAGAACTACTTCACATTCATGATTCATTGACCCAATTTTCAAAGCTCAAACCCCAGTTTTTCTTCACATTTTGACCAATCACTTTCGCTTTATTCCCTGAATCAAAACAAAAAGAACAGTCTTTATAGAGATGATTACCAGCTCAATAATTGATAATCCATTGGAGTAGAGTAAATTATAAGCAGATTGGTGTTCAAGAATTCTTTCCTTCTCTCGAAGGACGAAAGAGTGTGGGGTTTTTCAAGGTAATTTAACGTAAACCATTTCTAGGGTTTAGTATTTCTCCCCGGGATTGTATTCCCTTTTTCGAATAATCTTTTCGGTTTCTTTAAATCTTCAATTTGTTTATTGGCTTCGATAAGTATTCGAACATTTGTTTTTTGTTTGATTGTAATCTCAAGTGCTTTCATGTTTTCTGCATTTCGATTCTGCAATTTCGTCTTTGATTTCATGATGGATTCAAAAATTGTGTAAGTTTGATCTAAATTCTCTTTCTGGATTTTGAAATTTTCTTTGGATCTTTACTAAAACCCTCTTGTCTGATTCATCTTCTCAAAATTAGATTCAAATTTGCATGTAAATCTTTTTTGATAGTTCAGATACAGAGTAGTTCAGATTTCATCCATTTGCAAACAAAAATCTGGTCACAAAAGTTAAAATACGCTTCCAAATCTGGATTACATCGCATTTCTCGCTTGTTCATCTTCTTGTTTCATTGTAAAAGTACAACAACTTAGTCTTACTTCAGTCGTTTAAAGTCCTCAATCAACGAAAATTCTTCATTTCTTGTTAATTTCTTGTCAACTTCTTCCCTTTTTCTGTTTTCCATATTCCAATTTTTGTTTGTGCAAAATTGGTCAATTATAGAATCTCATACTCCATTCCTTAATCAAAATCATAACTCGATCATGACTCATGCAGATCTAGACGACGAATTTCACCATGTTCTTTAGCTTCACACCTTTCAAAGGCATGAAATCAAAAATCGTTCCTTACTATATGAACGGAAATCCATCCAGTCTTTTCTGCATCTTACCACGAGACGATTCTTCACGCTTTTTTCCTCCTGGAAGCGCCCCTGTTTACCTTAATGTCTACGACATCTCCACCATTAACACTTGCATTTCATGGACAGGCCTCGGAGCCTTTCACACAGGATTAGAAGGTGATTAAACCAAACCTCCATTTCTTCAATCATTTTTATTCTCCATTTTATCTTTATTCATAATTCTGATTGTTTGTTCTTTGTGATGGTTGATTACATACAGTTCATGGTGTCGAATATGGTTTTGGGTGTCATCAAGAATCAGAAAGTGGTGTTTTTGAGATTGAGCCTAAAAAATGCCCTGGATTTAAATTTAGAGAGTCGATTTTAATGGGTACTACGAAATTGAGCCCTAGTCAAGTTCAAAGATTCATTGAGCTCCAATCTAATAACTACTATGGTGACACGTATCACTTATTTGGGAAGAATTGCAATCATTTTTGTGACGATATGTGTCAAAAGTTAACCGGAAACAAAATCCCTAGGTGGGTTAACCGGCTAGCCAGATTAGGTACACGACAAAACTGGTTGTACTGTTTTTCTGATACTGATATTGATGTCAATAAAACAAAATATGTATAAGTATTTAAAATACGACATTTCTTTTATTTTCATTGGACCGGGACCGATGTCAATGAGACGGTCAGGATTCATGTTTGTAGTCTGTCCTGACAGGCTGTGAGACTGATGTCAATGAGACAGAACTGTGTTTGGGTGTTTGTAAGCTAATCTTTTGAAATGATTTTGTAGGTTCATGTTGTCGTTGTATACTCCCGAAATCAATCAAGGGTTCGGCTGTGAAAAACAAATCAAACTCTTCTGATGATGATGATGAGTATGAAAAAAAGAGTTTAAGAGGTTCATTTAGTTGTTTCTCATCATTTTCAACGCATAATAAGTTGAGAAAGGTGTCAATTTCGTCATTATATAAACATTCACTCTACAAAGGATGCCTTCCACCATGGGAGTTACAAGTGGACTCACAAAGGCTTTGTGAAGAAGAAGAAGATGAAGATGAGGATGATGAGTATTGAGTAAAGTGGATTTTGTCATGTTTCTTTTTTTTTTTTTATCGGTTTTGGTGAAACACCAAAGATTTTGTGCAATTGATATGAAAAAGATAAAAGATTTTCGTGATTGTGTTGTAAGATTTTCCCGAATTTTGATGCTTGGGATTTGATTGTAAAAATATATTCTTTGTACTTTGGGTATCTTTAATAGTGGATAATGTACAAATGGAATTGATGCTTTTTTGACTGAGTTGATCTTTCTTTGTGTTACGATATCTTTGAATTATCTTTATCTTCTTTTATGGATTTAATTACAAAACTTAGGGATTGATGAGAAAACGGGAAGTGTTATTAGTAATATTGGCAATTCCTTTTATAATAACACTTGTTAATTGTTGTCATAAAAGTAGCAAATACAACTTGTGTAAAAAAGATTTATGTAATATTAAGGAGAATTTCATCTATATCTTTATAAACTTTTATATTTTTATATCTATATTTTTATAAAATTTCAAATTACATATATATTTTAATAAAACCTATGAACTTATATATATACCTAAAAACTTAATTTAATCATATTTAATATATTAAAAAATAAAAACATTTTTATATTGATTTTTTATTATTATAAAAATAATTAACTTGTAACATTGTAATATTATCATTCGTCCACATTGCTATTTTCAACCTATTTACTTCATGAATTCTTATAAAATATTGACACCTATATGAAAATTAGTTTTCTATAATTTTACAAAGGAAGAACAAAATTGTTTAGAAATGAATAATCGTAGGTCTCCTAAATCGATTATAGAAGATAAAATATATTGTTCCAACCAATCAATAATATGCAATCATCGAGTTTTGCTAATCGATAATGCAAAATAAGAAGTGACAAAGAATGATGTCGTGAATAAGGAGATCGATTATGAGAGAGATTACAAATATGTGTTTTAATAATTTAGTTATACTCTAATTAAAAATATTGTTTTTAATTTTTAAATATATTAAATATGATTAAATTAAATATTTGGGTATATATGTGAGTTAATATTTTTTTGGAAACGGCCGAGATTTTATAAAGAAGACACCGCTAGCAAGAAACTAAACGAGGGCCAAAGAGTTACAACAAATACATATCAAGAAATAGAAAGTAGGGGGGGGGGGGGGGGGGGGGGGGTTTACATTCCAATTCTCCCAACTACAAATTCCCTTTTACCCCTATATTTGATCCAAAGATAACCTAATGACTTAATGTTCTCGACCGCTTGAGTAGGATAACATGCCAATCATTGAAATACTCTGTTATTCCGTGATTTCCAAATAACCCATAGCATCCCATAACATATTGCAGTGAATCTTTTCCTACGATTGGAGCAGTTTCCCCATTTGTATGTAAAATCAATGAACTCCCCCACTGTGTTTACTATCATATCATCAACCCCACACCAATTGAGATTTTTTTTTTCTCGAACCAAACATGCAAACAGACATTTGATGAGTATGTGATCTGCATCCTCCTGCTGATTTACAAAGAAAACGCAATACATTAAATCAATTGGTATGTTCCTGTGAATAAGTTCCATAATGCAAGGTATATGGCCTTGCACAACTTTCCAGATGAAACCCACCACCTTTATTAGGATTAACTTACACCAGCTAATCATATATATATATATATATATATATATATATATATATATATATATATATATATATATATATATATATATATATATATATATATATATATATATATATATATATATATATATATATTAAGGGATAATGATTTGAGAGGGTAACGAACTTTTAACTTTGATCACATTTAGTCATTGATTTTTTTTCGTGCTTGATTTACCCTTAAACTATTTAAAATTGTTCACATTTTACCTTTATGACTAGTTATTGCCGGTCATAAGGGTAAATATGAACAATTTCAAATAATTCAGAGGTAAATCAAATACGAAAAAGTTCAGGGACTAAATATGAACAAAATTTAAAGTTTGTTACCTGTAACATCCTGCTTCGAATCGTTTCGTAATTCAGGGTTGTGACCAGTGTTCTAAAAGGCGCGCCATGGCGGGCGCCAAGGCGCGCTATGGCGTGAGGCGCGGCGTCGACGTTACGAAAAGCTTCATAACGTTGCTGTTAGGCGTGGCGCGTGGCAAGGCGTGATATGGCGTGCCATGGCGTGTTATGGCGCATGTTTTTTCGTTTGAGACACGTTTTTTTGCTCCATTTTATACCTTTTCTAATCAAACATACAAGTATTGTGTTTTTTTATTAACTTTCTGTTATTAGTTGTTGATATAACACTTTTAAAAACTAGGTATATTTGATATAAATTTATATTTATGTGGTAATATAATTATAAATGAATACAAAATCACCGCCTTACATCACGCCTTGAAAAACGCCATGGTTCGCCATAACTCGTTAAGCTTGAGGCTTAGCCTTGCTGCCACGCCACACCTCACGCCTTTTAGAACCTTGGTTGTGACCCAAAGATCAGTTATCATAAGGCTTCGAGCCTTGGGGGAAAGAGAGATTTAGACCCCTTTGGATATGAGTAATGTAGATTAGGTGATCCAAGAGTTCGATTGGTGCTTTGGAGCCCGATGGTATAACTGTAAAGTGATAGTTCGGACCTTTTATGAATTTTGGAATTAAGTTCAGAAAGTTTTAAGGAAAAAGAGAGTTGATAGGATTGTAAAGCTTCTCATTGCCTTTTCGTGGATATGAAGAACATCTAAAACGGAGTTGGAACGAAGAAGTTATGACTGTTCGAAGTTGGAAATGATTTGCGGAAAAATTGAGCTCACGATGTGACCAATTGAAGCTCATAACCTGAGAAGCGTTTAAACGAAAATGTTGATTTAAACTGTGCTCACGACGTGAGCATTAGGAGCTCACGTCATGTGAATTGTGTAACCCAAGCCCACGAGTTTTAGGGTTTTCAACATATATAATGGTTAGTTTCGTGTTTTTAGGGCATTTTATGAGCCTCCATCATATCTAGATCCTCTTGAAAGAAAATCTAGCCTCCCTTTCACCATTTTGAGCCCCTTCTCCTCTTTCATCCATTTATGAAGATTTTAGTGCTTTGAAGAAGAAAAATATGTTCTTGGTGCTTAGATCCAGCAAGCAAGTTCTCTCACCGTCGTAAAGATCATACCTTGGATCATGGTTAGTCCTCAAGTTCCAACCTTTATGTGTTATTCTTCTATATCTAGACTTTTATGCGTTTTTCTTCATTTTGGAGGTGGTTTGAGTGGTTGGATTCCATAAAGTTGGCGACCTTATGGATCCATGATGTCCCTTTGAGGTTTGGTATGCTAGATCTATAGTTTGGTTGAGTTTTGGTCCCACGCATGAGATTTGGATCTCATTTTCACCATTTTGACCTAATTAAGTTTAATACATGTATTCGACATGCATGTCCATAAAGCAAAGATTTTTATGATGCTTTTGGTGTATAAAAGTGTAACAGCCCGGATTTCCAGGTATCTTTTATGCTTATGTTTTTGGTGTTTTGTGAGGGGACTCGGCGAGTTGGAGCTCAGACTCGCCGAGTAGGATCGCGGTTCTGGACGCGGGTTCACGCCTGGACTCGGCGAGTCCAAGGTATGGACTCGGCGAGTCCGCGCTGTTTAATGAAACCCTAATTTCTCGGGTTTGGGACCTATTTAAAGGGCCTTAAGGCCGTCATTTGTGCTCACCAGACCCCTGAGTGAAACCCTAGCGAGTTTGAGCGTTTGGAGCAAAGTAAGGAGCCATTATTGACCTTGGAGGTGTTATATTGCAAGGGAAAGGAAGCAATAGCTAAGGGGAATCAAGAGGAGCCACTTCCTGAAAGATTTGAGGCCAGAACATCACATTTGAGGTACTACTTTCGAGCTATTCTCGGTTATGTTGATGTTTATGTTGATTTAGGGCTTATTGAGCCCTTTTGTGGTTAGATCTAGTGCTTCCTTGGTCCCTTAAGTGAGTTAGGTTATAGATCTGGACCGTTGGAGGTCCATAGTGTCCCTTTGCCCAAGCTTTTTATGAATCCATGAGGATTTTGGATTGGGGTCTTTGTGCTTAAGGTCAAAACACCATTTATGAGTCATGGGGTGTGTTATGAGCACCAAGTTATGGACTTTACGTGATGAATTAGCTTAGGAGGGCCAGATCTATGAGTTGTTGGAGCGGATCTGACCTCAGAAGCAAGTTTGAGTTGATGCATGGCATGGAATCGCCGAGTCTGAAGAACAGACTCGGCGAGTAGCATGAAGATTGTCCTTGACCACTCAGTGAGTGGTCCAGCTGAGTTATGAGTTGACTCAGTGAGTCAGGGAGAGTTAGAGAGGGTTGACAAGTGGACTGAGTCGAACTGGAACTCGCCGAGTTATTCTTGAGACTCGGCGAGTTGAGTCGGGGTGGCCCCGCGATTCATACCAGGTGGAACTCGTCGAGTCAGGGGAATACTCGACGTGTCAAAAAGGGAATCCTAGAGAGTTGGTGAAAACGCTTAGACTCGCCGAGTCGCCCTAGTGCACTCACCGAGTCCGGTCAAAGTTGACTGTTGATTGTTGACCAGTGTTGACTTGATAGGGGTAGTCAACCTTAGTGGTAAAAGTGTTAATTAAGAGACATATGATGTTATAGGAGGATTATAGCTCGGAGGATCGAGCACGAGTGATTCCAGGATTTGCGAGTTATCGAGATACGCGAGGTGAGTCTTCTCACTATACTTTACCTTGAGTAGGTAACCAGAGTTACGTGAACAGAGTATTTGTATGCTATATGTATGTGTTGTGTTGTACTGCATTATTTCTATGTGATTTATGTTGTGCATGTTTTAGAGTTGGAACCGGAAGGTTCACAGAGTTAGAACCTGAGGGTTCACAGAGTTTGGGTGCACGGACCCATAGAGTTATAGCCTCGAGTGGCTATTATGTGTTATGTGTATGGTATTTTGGGGAACTCACTAAGCTTTGTGCTTACAGTGTTAGTGTTGTTGTTTCAGGTACTAGCGAGGACCGTGGGAAGGCACCGGCTTGATCTGTACACACGCATGGGATTTTTGATATATATATGATCTTGGGATTTTGTATGATATGATTTGGGATTTTTAAACTTAATGTTTTTATGAAATTAAATGAGAAATGTTTTTATAATTTGTGAAAAAATATTTTGAAATTCACGGCGTTATAAGTTGGTATCAGAGCCTTGGTTTGAGGGATTCGAGTACACCTTCGGGCGTATTTGAACTCAAACTGAGGATTTGAGAAGTATTTTCAAAAAGAATAAAAGATTTTGAAAATGCAGAGCAGAGTTGTGTGTACGATCAGTCCGCGCCCGAACGGTGATTTCCCAAAATACCCTTATGTTATGTGATATTGATACTGATATGATGTATTCGCATGCTAGAGTAGGCTAGGTATTCCTATTAGGACTAGAGTGGCCTGATTTGTGATGCCTTAGCCTAGGAAGAGGTGAGCTGCTATGAGATGCTTGAGAATGAGTAGGTAGCAACGAGGGGCTTATGAGAGATCTATTAGAGGGAGGTCTATGCATGATAGAGTACTTGGAATTTGGGATCCGAAGAGGAGGACTTGGGGTGTATTTTGATACGGTGTGGACAGTAGTATTGGGCCCGTACTACTGAAAGCACCGGAGCGGTGTACAACCCAAGTAAGAATCTTTGGAATACCAAGGATCAAGGAGGAAAGATTTGACGAGTGTGAGTATGCTCGTATGGGTTCTAATTTATCGTATGTTGTATTTCAGAGGTAGATCATGGTGAGGACACGCTTGATGCCCGAGAGCAGTGATACCAGTGATGAGGAGATCCGCCGGATCATCCATGAGGAGGTGGCTGCGGCCATCAGGGCAGAGATACCGGAGATGTTTGGGTCTATAAAGACCACACTGATTGAGACCTTTGACGAGCGTTATGCCGCTCTTTCTGAGGCTGCTGTTGCAGCGGCCACCGCGGCTGTTGCTGCCGCGAGGCCGCAAGGTGGTGATGCGTTGCTGTTCCGGGAGTTCAGCAACACAAAACCACCAGAGTTTGATGGGACCCAGGATCCGGTGGCAGCTATGAGGTGGATATCTGATATAGAGGGGTGTTTCTTCACTTGCTCATCTCCTGAGCATTTGAAGGTTCGGTTCGCACTGAACCAGCTTCGCTTGGGAGCGAAGGACTGGTGGAAGTTTGTGACGGCGCACTTCACGCCTGCTGAGCTTGCGGCAGTGACCTGGGAGAGGTTCACTGCCATGTTTCGAGATGAGTACGTTCCCCAGGTGGAGAGGGAGCGTTTGGCCCAGGAGTTTCTGACCCTCAAGCAGGGTACTGAGTCAGTTACAGCGATTACCAGGATGTTCCATGAGAGGGCGATGTTCTGCCCTGAGCACGTGTCCACTGAGCAGGCACGTATGAGCCGTTATTTGAGCATTTTGAGGCGGGATATTCGGGAGTTCGCGGCGAAATCCTCGTACCGGACATTTGCTGAGCTTCAGGCAAATGCCCGGAAGAGGGAGATTGAGCTAGAGACTCACGCCAGGGAGGAGGCGGAGTCTCAGGGGAGGGATCGGTGACCGGCACAGTCTCAGCCGACAGCCAAGCGGGCCAAGCCCGCTGATCCCAAACCAGGGAGCCAGAAGGGCCACACTTGTGGGAAGTGCGGTAAGGGTCATGATGGAGTCTGCCGAGCGGGATCTTGCTACAAGTGTGGCAAGGAGGGGCATATGGCCAAGGACTGCCTTAAGGGGTTTGCGGTGTATTTTCACTGTAACCAGACCAGACACCGGAAGGCGGAGTGTCCGCAGTTACGAGGATCAGCTCAGGGAGCACCTCAGGGATCCGCCCCTGCCGCCATCAGAGCTACAGAGAGTCGGCTGGTGAAGGCCAAGGCGCCGAGGGCACGAGGGAGAGCTTTTCAGCTGACCGCGGAGGAGGTCCGCGCAGCGCCCGATGTCGTGGCTGGTATGTATTCTTTCATGTATTTTTTTTTTGATGTTGAGATATTGTGCTTATGTTATGTTATGCGTAGGTACTTTTCTTGTGAATTCTGTACCTGCCTTGGTGTTATTTGACTCGGGTGCGAGTCGGTCTTTTGTATCTTTGGCTTTTAGTCAACATATCAGTGTTAGTCGTGAGGCGTTGAGTCGGCCTCTGAGAGTTTCCATAGCTGATGAGAGAGTGATATATGCCACGGAGGTTCTCCGAGGTTGCGTAGTCGAGATTTTCGGTGTTGAGTTCCCGATTGATCTGGTTCCTATTGCGATGGGTGATGTCTGTGTCATTGTGGGCATGGACTGGTTGAGCAGATTCGGTGCGGTTATCGACTGCGAGCGTCAGCTGGTGACCATACGAGACCCTGGTGGGGGAGTTCTTTCGGTGTACAGAGAGGGTACACGTTCAGGATCAACGTTTTGTTCGGCCGCTAGGGCGAGGCAGTGTCTACAACAGGGCTGTAAGGGTTTTGTGGCGTATGTGATGGATACGCGGGTGGTTTCCGAGAGGCCGAGTTCAGTTGAGGAGGTTCCGGTAGTGCGTGAGTTCCCGGATGTATTTCCCGAGGAGTTGTCGGGTGTGCCTCCTGTGAGGCAAATGGAGTTCAGTATCGATTTGGTTCCGGGGGCTGCGCCTATCGCTAAGGTGCCTTATCGCCTTGCACCTCCAGAGATGCAAGAGTTATCCTCACAGCTTCAGGAGCTGCTGGGGAAGGGGTTTATTCGGCCGAGCAGCTCGTCGTGGTGAGCGCCTATCCTGTTTGTCAAGAAGAAGGATGGTTCACACCGGATGTGCATTGATTACCGGGAGTTGAACAAGCTGACGGTCAAGAACCGTTACCCATTGCCGAGGATCGACGATTTGTTCGATCAGTTGCAGGGAGCATCTTGGTTCTCCAAGATCGATTTGAGGTCTGGATATCATCAAGTGAGGGTGCGGGATGAGGACATCCCGAAGACAGCGTTCAAGACGCGTTATGGGCATTATGAGTTTGTGGTGATGCCTTTTGGGCTCACCAATGCCCCGGCGGTGTTCATGGATCTCATGAACCGAGTGTGTAGGCCGATGCTGGATCGGTCGGTGATTGTGTTTATCGATGACATTCTGGTATATTTGAGATCTAGAGAGCAGCATGAGGAGCATCTGAGAGAGGTTCTCGGAGTTCTGAGATCGGAGAGGCTTTATGCCAAATTCTCCAAGTGTGATTTCTGGTTGCGGGAGGTTCAGTTCTTAGGACATCTCGTTAACCAAGAAGGGATATTGGTCGATCCGGCCAAGGTTGAGGCAGTGATGAGTTGGGAGGTGTCGAAGTCACCCTCCGAGATCAGGAGTTTCCAAGGGTTGGCAGGGTATTATCGGAGATTTATCAAGGATTTCTCCAAGATCGTGGTGCCACTCACCAGATTGACCCGGAAGGGTGTTGCTTTCTCATGGGGTCCTGAGCAGCAGGCCTCCTTTGAGACACTTCGCCAAAGGTTGTGCGAAGCCCCGGTATTAGCTCTCCCGGAAGGGATGGAGGACTTTGTGGTATATTGTGATGCATCGATTTTGGGGCTGGGAGCGGTGCTGATGCAGAGAGGGCATGTGATAGCATATGCATCGAGGCAGCTGAAGCCTCATGAGACGAGATATCCCACGCATGATCTAGAGTTGGGGGCAGTAGTGTTCGCCCTCAATATTTGGCGTCACTACTTTTATGGGGTTCGGTGTACGATATACACGGACCATAAGAGTTTAAGGTACTTAATGGATCAGCCCAACCTAAATATGCGACAGAGAAGGTGGTTGGATGTGGTCAAGGATTATGATTATGAGATCCTGTACCACCCAGGCAAGGCTAATGTGGTAGCCGATGCATTGAGCCGCAGGGCGGAGGGCACTCCACTGCGGGATGTATGTTTGAGATTGACCGTGATAGCTCCGGTATTGGACGCCATTCGCGGGGCACAGGCCGAGGCTGTGCAACCTGAGATGCAGAAGAGGGAACGGGTTGTTGGTTTGGTTTCAGAGTTCGTTACCGATGGTCGGGGGCTTATGACATTTCAGGGGCGTATCTGGGTGCCGTTTGTGGGAGGAACGCGTACCACTTTGTTGGAGGAGGCTCATCGGTCGAAATTTTCGATCCATCCGGGGGCCACTAAGATGTATTTGGATTTGAGAAAGGAGTATTGGTGGCCCTATATGAAGAGGGACGTCGCGTGGTTTGTTGAGAGGTGCTTGACCTGCTGTAGGGTTAAGGCCGAGCACCAGAGGCCGCATGGCAAGTTGCAGCCATTGGAGGTTCCCGAGTGGAAGTGGGAACAGATCACTATGGATTTCATCACCAAATTGCCGAGGACTACCAGAGGAGTTGATGCAATTTGGGTGATTGTGGACAGGTTGACGAAGAGCGCTCACTTTCTTGCCATCAGTGAGAGTTCTTCAGCAGAGAAATTGGCGGAGGTGTATGTGAGGGAAGTGGTATCTCGGCATGGGGTGCCGATCTCGATTGTTTCAGACCGTGATGTGCGTTTCACTTCCAGATTCTGGAAGAAATTTCATGAGGAGTTGGGTACTAGACTTCATTTTAGTACCGCATATCATCCCCAGACAGACGGTCAGAGTGAGCGGACGATTCAGACGCTTGAGGACATGCTCCGGGCATGTGTGTTGGATTTCGGGGGTAGCTGGGATGCGTATTTACCCTTGGCAGAGTTTGCCTACAACAACAACCATCATTCGAGCATTGGTATGCGACCCTTTGAGCTGTTGTATGGGAGGAGGTGTCGGACCCCCATTTGTTGGGGAGAGGTTGGGCAGCGAGTGATGGGCAGTACAGAGATCGTGCTTCAGACGACAGAGCAGATTCAGCAGGTCAGACAGAGGTTGTTGACCGCTCAGAGCCGACAGAAGAGTTATGCAGACAGACGCCGGTCCGAGCTTGAGTTCCAGGTCGGCGACTTTGTTCTCCTGAAGGTCTCTCCTTGGAAAGGAGTGATTCGATTCAGGAAGAGGGGCAAGTTGGGGCCCCGGTATATTGGTCCATTCCGTGTGATCGCGAGGGTAGGCCGGGTAGCCTATCGTTTGGATTTGCCAGCAGAGTTGGGGCAGATTCACGACACTTTTCATGTGTCGCAGTTGAGGAAGTGTATAGCCGATGAGTCGGCAGTGGTTCCATTAGAGGATATTCAGGTGGATGCAAGCCTGAATTATGCCGAGAGACCAGTGGCCATCAGAGATCGGAAAATCAAGGTTCTGAGGAACAAGGAGGTACCCCTGGTGTTGGGTCAATGGCAACATCGGAAGGGATCAGAGATGACCTGGGAGCGGGAGCGTGAGATGCGTGAGCAGCATTCGGAGCTATTTCCAGAGTGAGACTTCGAGGGCGAAGTCTAGTTCTAGTAGGGGAGAGTTATAACAGCCCGGATTTCTAGGAATCTTTTATGCTTATGTTTTTGGTGTTTTGTGAGGGGACTCGGCGAGTTAGAACTCAGACTCGCCGAGTAGGATCGCGGTTCTGGATGCGGGTTCGCGCCTGGACTCGGCGAGTCCAAGGTATGGACTCGGCGAGTCCGCGCTGTTTAATGAAACCCTAATTTCTCGGGTTTGGGACCTATTTAAAGGGCCTTAAGGACGTCATTTGTGCTCACCAGACCCCTGAGTGAAACCCTAGCGAGTTTGAGCGTTTGGAGCAAAGTAAGGAGCCATTATTGACCTTGGAGGTGTTATATTGCAAGGGAAAGGAAGCAATAGCTAAGGGGAATCAAGAGGAGCCACTTCCTGAAAGATTTGAGGCCAGAACATCACATTTGAGGTACTACTTTCGAGCTATTCTCGGTTATGTTGATGTTTATGTTGATTTAGGGCTTATTGAGCCCTTTTGTGGTTAGATCTAGTGCTTCCTTGGTCCCTTAAGTGAGTTAGGTTATAGATCTGGACCGTTGGAGGTCCAGAGTGTCCCTTTGCCCAAGCTTTTTATGAATCCATGAGGGTTTTGGATTGGGGTCTTTGTGCTTAAGGTCAAAACACCATTTATGAGTCATGGGGTGTGTTATGAGCACCAAGTTATGGACTTTACGTGATGAATTAGCTTAGGAGGGCCAGATTTATGAGTTGTTGGAGCGGATCTGACCTCAGAAGCAAGTTTGAGTTGATGCATGGCATGGACTCGCCGAGTCTGAAGAACAGACTCGGCGAGTAGCATGAAGATTGTCCTTGACCACTCAGTGAGTGGTCCAGCCGAGTTATGAGTTGACTCAGTGAGTCAGGGAGAGTTAGAAAGGGTTGACAAGTGGACTGAGTCGAACTGGAACTCGCCGAGTTATTCTTGAGACTCGGCGAGTTGAGTCGGGGTGGCCCCGCGATTCATACCAGGTGGAACTCGTCGAGTCAGGGGAATACTCGACGTGTCAAAAAGGGAATCCTAGAGAGTTGGTGAAAACGCTTAGACTCGCCGAGTCGCCCTAGTGCACTCGACGAGTCCGGTCAAAGTTGACCGTTGACCAGAGTTGACCAGTATTGACTTGATAGGGGTAGTCAACCTTAGTGGTAAAAGTGTTAATTAAGAGACATATGATGTTATAGGAGGATTATAGCTCGGAGGATCGAGCACGAGTGATTCCAGGATTCGCGAGTTATCGAGATACGCGAGGTGAGTCTTCTCACTATACTTTACCTTGAGTAGGTAACCAGAGTTACATGAACAGAGTATTTGTATGTTATATGTATGTGTTGTGTTGTACTGCATTATTTCTATGTGATTTATGTTGTGCATGTTTTAGAGTTGGAACCGGAAGGTTCACAGAGTTAGAACCTGAGGGTTCACAGAGTTTGGGTGCACGGACCCATAGAGTTATAGCCTCGAGTGGCTATTATGTGTTATGTGTATGGTATTTTGGGGAACTCACTAAGCTTTGTGCTTACAGTGTTAGTGTTGTTGTTTCAGGTACTAGCGAGGACCGTGGGAAGGCACCGGCTTGATCTGTACACACGCATGGGATTTTTGATATATATATGATCTTGGGATTTTGTATGATGTGATTTGGGATTTTTAAACTTAATGTTTTTATGAAATTAAATGAGAAATGTTTTTATAATTTGTGAAAAATTATTTTGAAATTCACGGCGTTACAAAAAGCCCTCTGGAAAGTTGGAATGCATGACTTAATGGATTAAGGACTCAAGACATTAGGATTTAGCATCAGACGTGGCTCATGATGTGACACAGGGAGTTTCAGGATGTGATAGTGGGTTTTACGCGATTGTATCGACTGACTGAGCTCACGACATGACCAAGGAAGGTTCACGTCGTGAGGTCTGATGAGTAGGTCATCCGGGACCGAGTTGACTGGGTTGAAGCGAGTTGAGTTGGAATCTGGTCAAGTGCGTTCCGTGACCAAAGATTGGTCACGACGTAAGTGTCAACTGATGGAAATGTTGATTGTTGACTTTGACTTTGACCGTTGACTTTGAGTGTTGACTTTTGGTCAAATTGCTAGTTTTAGAAGGTGGACTAAGGGTTTACCCTGTATGGTTTGTTAGTTGGTGTATGACACCCGTTCGTTGGCTGTGTGAGTTGTTAGCTGTGGGTTTTTTCGGCGTGGTGAGTTTTCTCACTGTATCAATGGGTTGAAGGCACCAAAGTCGGCCCATTATTTGTGATATAGGATGTTAGTTGTCTTTGTGATATATGTGTATGAAAGACCAGGATCTGGCTCCTGACAATTGTATAAAAGACCAGGATTTGGTTTCTGAAACTTATATGAAAGACCAGGATTTGGCCTTAGGCAAAGACCATGATTTGGCCCCTAGCACTTGTATGGAAGACCGGGATTTGGCCCTCGACATTGCAAGGGAAGACCATGATTTGGCCCATGGCAGGAAGTGCTTGTAAGACTATGATATGACCCATAGCATTCACTTATAGTTATTTATGTATGATATGTGGTAATTTGGAAAACTCATTAAGCTTTGTGTTTACGGGTTTTAGTTTATGTTTCAGGTACATACGATACCAAGGACAAGAGTCCGACGTGATGACACAACATTCTCCCTTCAGGATTTCCCCACGAAAAAAAAAAAAATTACGACTAAATATGACTAAATTTGAAAGTTCGTTACCCTCCCAAGTCATTATCACATATATATTTTCAAGTTTTATAAAAATATAGACTTAATTACGAAAATTTATAACTATATAAACGAAAATCTCAATTAAAAAGGACAAATTTGTATATATGTTAAATGTAGTGAGAATGTTTGTACATAGAGCCAAACCAACCTTTTACAAAAAAGAGAGGCGATAAATTATCATTCCGTTTTAATTGTGAAATAAAACAAATCGGAGTATAATTTATAACAGTTTAATTTAATCATATAAGGTTTACATAATCATTTTGGTTATCTTAGTTTATTCGACAAAACATCTTATATTTTTATCTTTCTCGATTTAGACGTGAATATATTTTTTTTCTTAGAAAAAATTCCAATTTTTACATATTTCTTATATTTCATTCTAGGAACCGATGTGTGAGGCGTGTGACAGGTAAATTAGATTTATTTCATAAAAGATCGTATATTTTGTTTTCGATTTTGACCTATAACTTTTTTTAAAAATAAAGTCAACTTTAAGTTATTTCTTGTTATTTCATTAATGAAGTCGGTTACTAACATGTAACTCTATATATCTCTAATTGTAACGTCCCAACAATTAGAGTAATTTTTTCACATGATATAAAAGAAACCATACAAATTTCATTCTCAAAAGAGTAAAATAACCATTTGTTCAAACATCATCAAATCAGAGTCATACAATGAAAAGTGCGGATCATCTTTAATCATAAAAGTCAATGCGATGCGATCATGTCGAGCCCTTCCATTTGCTACCGGAAGAACCTGAAACATTTAAACTTGAAATCGTAAGCACAAAGCTTAGTAACTTCCCTAAAATACCACATACCATACAAGTAACGGGCCTAGCCCAACAGTTGTGTTTCATTCATACGAGCCCAGCCCGACATACATACATTCGGGTTTTGCCAATTAAACATATAAATGGGCCTAGCCCAACTTGCCCAGCCCAACAAGCATATAAACAAACATGCAAGAGTTACAAAGATAGCTAGCATAGCCTAACACCCAGTGTCCTACAGTATAGTGAGAAGACTCACCTGATCAAAAGCTAAACTACAACAATCATTCAAAAATAGATACGTGCACCACCGAACCTACACAGTGGTTACAATCCAAAAACCCAACGTTGACCAAAATTCAACAATCCATTATATTCACGTCGTGACCTGCTACAGGTCATGTTGTGAATCATTGGCCGACAAAATAGTCGGGACATGCTCGAATTCGTGTCGTGAATCTCAAGCAGGTCGCACCGTCACTTTCGGCTTAATAGCCGCCTTTTCCTTATGTTTTAATCCTTCTAGACATAAACCTTGATATTCCAAAACTCATCAAAACAAGGTCTTAATCGATAAAGTTCCAAGATTTATCCATTTGGGAGCCCTAAAAGCTAAGATCTACAATCTTGGTCATAAAAGGACCAAAATGATCTCATGACCTTACATGGCTCGAAATGCAAGATAACATTCCATGAATTGTGACAAAAAAGGTTCACAAGACCCTCATAAATAACATTTGGGTCTGAAGCTTTCCAAACTCCACCCAAACCACATGAAAGGGTAAAAAGCAAAGCCATAAACCTTGATCTAACAAGCGATAATCATAAAGCAACGAACTTGAATACCCACATAGATCCAAATCAAGGAAATGAAGGTTGCTAGCTATTGGAGATGACCGAAACAACACCATCTTGCAAATCAATGGAGTATTTGAGCTAAACCAAGGAAGAAAACTCTTAGAAACACAATAAGGGGCTAGGGATTTGCGTGGGAGATGCCCTCTGAGATGGAGGTTGATAGAATGACGAACATAACATCTAAATTTTCAAACCAAAATTTTAATTTTTAATTAGCTAAAAACATTGTTCATAAAAACCCATCTCAATAAAATCACAAGTATCAAATACAAATCATCATCATAATATCAGAGTGTCCCAAAATATCCAGAATCATAAATTGCAGGCGAATGTGTACAATCAAGCCTTCGCCTTCCCAAGATGATCAGAAGTACCTGAAACACATTTAATCAACAACTGTAAGCACAAAGCTTAGTAAGTTCCCCAAAGTATCACATACAACACATCACAAATAAACAGTTATGGGTTATCAACAACCCTGGAGACTACCCGCAGTTTCAATGGGAAAGCAACACACCCTGTGGATAATCAGCAATCCTGGAGACTACCCGAAGTCTCAGCACACACAGTAACACATATCACAATAACAACAAATAGACCCTGCTAGTCAACACATATATTCTACCATACTAGTAAGTATAGTGAGGAGACTCACCTCGCACAAAAGACTAATAAAACTCACACCCGAACTGTCAGAACTAGACTTTGCCTATTAATCGCACCAAATAACCCTAATTAACATTTGAGGTAATTATACAAACTAAACAAGTCCCAAGAAAAGTCTAATCCACAATTTGGGCAAAAGACCATTTTGCCCTTCCAAGACCAATCCCTCACAAATTGACCTAAAAGTCACACTTTGTCAAAAAGTCAAAGATCAACACGGTTGACCTTTACGAGCGGCGTACCAAAGCTCTACGCTGGGCGTAGAGCACAAGGTTCTGAAAATGGGCTCACAGCTAGCTATGTTGGGCGTAGCCAGATTTACACTCAACGTACTCAACTTAAACACATAATGTAACACCCAAATTGTTCAAACAATTTTTACATTTAAAAAAAAACATACTTTCATTCATAAAAATTATAAAAATGTCATTGTATCACATATCAACCATAGAAACAAAACCCAAGATCATAATGCATAAAACTCCTCATGTGTGTACTGATCATGCCGACGCCTTCCCGCGATCCTCACTGGTACCTGAAACACATAACACAACACTGTAAGCATAAATGCTTAGTGGGTTCTCCAAAATACCACATATAACACATATTAGCCACTCGAGGCTATAACTATGTGGACCATCTGGTCCTAACTCTGTGAACCTTCCGGTTCTAACTCTGTAAACTCTGGAACATACACAACATAAATCACATAGAAATAATGCAGTGCATCACAATCACATAAATAGCATACACGATACTCTGTCATATAACTGTAATTACCACTCTAGATAAAGTATAGTGAGAAGACTCACCTCGGGTAACTCGGTAATCTCGAACTCTGCAAAAATCTGATATAGCCTCCGCCTAATCATACAAAATAAACACTCCTAATCAATACATCTCTCAAGACTAGACTATTTCCTTCTCTTGGTACTCTTAGAAGGCTAAAAGACCATTTTACCCCTCTCGTGGCTTAAAGACCCTAAAGTTGACCAAACCCTAGAAGTCAACTCTCCGGGTTATGTTGCGCGTACCAAACATGTATGTTGGGCGTACCCGGCATCCTCACAGAAACGGGGTACGCGACCCCTTACGCCGCGCGTAACTCCCAGTTTCAGACTCCTTAGCTTTTGGGGGCTTAAACAGTTAAGACACACGTCCAACTTTTAGATCTGACCATCCCTAAGCCTTTTAATCCATAAAGTTGGTGACTTTAAGCCTTTGCATGGCTGGACAAGTCACTAACACCCATAACATTCCATTTCCAACCCTAGAAAGCTCATAACTCAAGCATGACCCCAATACAACGACCAAGTTGGGATTTTTATGGATCTATAACACAAATGTCACTGAAATGGGACAGATCTAGGTCCATGGAGTCCATTACACTCATAAAGTTTCCACCTTTGGGACTTTTAACCCTAGAAATGGTCCATGCCACATCAAACCAAATAAAGAGGAAAATTTTGAACATTATACCTCTAGATGAAGCTCCTTCCTCTGAAGATCTCAGATCCAAACTTGCACTTCAAGACCTAGCCTGCACAAGCTCCTCTCCTTCTTCTTCACTAACACACCAAGGCACTTTTAGCTCCAAAACACTCACACTCAAGCTAAGGACGATGGAAGGCTCTCTTAGGGTTTCACTCTCTGATATGGAGGCTGAGAAATGAGCCTTAGCATCCCTTATATAGTGCACAACCCAAATATTAGGGTTTGCATCTGGGCCCGCTATGCCCAGCTTAACCCTGGGTACGCCCAGCGTACCCAGGCGAGTCTGTGTCCAACTTAAGCGCATGAGTACGTGCAGCGTACGCCCCAGTACGCCCAGCGTACTCATTTGCTACAAAAACTCACTCCAGGGACTAATCTTGACAACTTGACAAAAAGGGAAGGGTTAAATAGCTTTACCTAAGTTTCGGGATGTTATAATTCTCCCCCACTAGAACCAGACTTCGCCCTCGAAGTCTCATGCCGAAAAAAACTCTGGATGCTGCTCCCGCATCTCTGACTCCGGCTCCCAACTCAGCTTGGACCCCTTCCGATGCTACCACTGGACCTGAACCAGAGGCACCTCCTTGTTTCTCAGAACCTTGACCTTCTGGTCCAAAATCGCGGTCGGTCTCTCAACATAATTCAGGCTCGCGTCCACCTGGATATCCTCCAATGGTACCACTGTCGACTCGTCGGCTATACACTTCCTCAGCTGAGACACGTGGAAGGTATCATGGATCTGGCTCAGCTCTGCAGGTAGCTCCAAACGATATGCTACCCTGCCCACCCTCGTGATCACCCTAAACGATCCAATGTACTGGAGCCCCAAATTTCCCCTTTTCCAGAATCGGATCACTCCTTTCCAAGGAGACACTTTCAGGAGTACAAAATCTCCAACCTAAAACTCGAGCTCGGATCGTCACCTATCCGCGTAACTCTTCTGGCGACTATAGGTCGTCAACAACCTCTGTCTAACCTGCTGAATCTGCTTGGTCGTCTAAAGCACTATCTCGGTGCTACCCATCACTCGCTGCCCTACCTCTCCCCAACAGAAGGGAGTCCGGCACCTCCTCCCATACAAAAACTCGAAGGGAGGCATACCAATGCTCGAATGGTGGATGTTGCTATAAGAAAACTCAGCAAAAGGCAGATACATGTCCCAACTCCCCCCGAAGTCCAATACACATGCCCGAAGCATGTTCTCGAGCGTCTGAATCGTCCGCTCACTCTGTCCGTCCGTCTGTGGGTGGTAAGCGGTACTGAAATGCAACCTAGCACCCAACTCCTCATGGAACTTCTTCCAGAACCTGGAAGTGAAACGCACATCTCAATCTGACACAATAGAGATCGGTACACCATGCCGTGATACCACCTCTCTCACATACACCTCTGCCAACCTCTCTGTGGAAGAGCTCTCACTAATAGCAAGAAAATGAGCGCTCTTTGTCAGCCGGCCGACGATCACCCTAATTGTGTCGATGCCTCTTGCAGTCCTCGGCAATTTGGTGATAAAATCCATGGAAATATGTTCCAAACTTCCACTGGGGAACCTCAAGTGGCTGCAACTTGCCATATGGACATTGGTTCTCGGCCTTAACCCTGCGACAGGTCAAGCACCTCTCTACAAACCACGCCACGTCCCTCTTCATACAGGGCCACCAATAGTCTCTTTTCAGGTCCAAATAAATCTTAGTGGCCCCGGGATGGATCGAAAACCTCGACATGTGTGCCTCCTCCATCAAAATGGCACGTGCCCCGCCCTCAAATGGCACCCAAATCCGGCCCTGGAAGGTCATAAGCCCCCGACTATCGGCAATGAACTCAGATATCTGTCTGATCACCCGCTCTCGCTTGCGGTTCTTCGGTCTCATGGCCTCTACCTGGGCCTCCCGAATGGTGTCCAACACCGGAGTCATCACTATCAACCTCAAAAAAACATCTTGTAATGGGGCACCCTCTACCCTACGACTCAAGGTATCGGCTACCACGTTAGCCTTGCCCGGGTGGTACAGGATCTCACACTCATAATCCTTTACCACGTCCAACCATCTCCTCCGATGCATGTTTAGGTTGGGCTGATCCATCAAATACTTCAAGCTCTTGTGGTCCGTATATATAGTACACCGAACCCCATACAAATAGTGACGCCAGATCTTGAGGGCGAACACCACAGCCCCCAACTTCAGATCATGGGTAGGATACCCCGTCTCATGAGGCTTCAGCTACCTCGATGCGTATGCTACCACATGCCCTCTCTGCATCGGCACCGCACCCAGTCCCGATATCGACGCGTCATAATATACCACAAAGTCCTCCATTCCCTCCGGAAGGGCCAATACCGGTGATTCGCATAATCTCTGGCGAAGTGTCTCGAATGAGGCTTGGTGCTTTGGGCCCCAACTGAATGCTATGCCCTTCCGAGTCAACCTGGTGAGAGGAATCGCAATCTTGGAGAAATCTTTGATAATCTCCGATAATAGCCGGCCAGCCCCAGCAAACTCCTGATCTCTGAGGGGATCTCGGCACCTCCTAACTCATCACCGCCTCGATCTTGGCCGGATCGACCAATATCCCATTCTGGTTGACGAGGTGTCCTAGAAACTGGACCTCTTGTAACCAGAAATTGCACTTGGAGAATTTGGCGTAAAGCCTCTCTAATCTCAGAACTCCGAGGATCTCCCTTAAATGCTCCTCATGCTGCTCTCTGGATCTCGAATACACCAATATATCATCAATGAACACGATTACCGAATGATCCAACATCGGCCTACAAACCCTGTTCATGAGGTTCATGAATGTCGCCGGTGCATTAGTGAGCCCGAAAGGCATCACCACGAACTCGTAATGCCCATAACGAGTTTTGAACGCTGTCTTCTGGATATCCTCATCACGCACCCTCATCTGATGATATCCAGACCTCAAATCAATCTTGGAGAACCAAGACACTCCCTGCGACTTATCGAACAAATCGTCGATCCTCGGTAAGGGGTAACGGTTCTTGACCGTCAGCTTGTTCAACTCCCGGTAGTCAATGCACATCCGGTGTAAACCATCCTTTTTTTGACAAAAAGGATCGGCGCTCCCCACGGCGAGCTACTCAGCCATATAAACCCTTTTCATAGCAGCTCCTGAAGCTGCGAGGATAACTCCTGCATCCCTGGAGGTGCTAGGCGATAGGGCGCCTTAGCGATAGGCGCTGCCCCCGGAACCAAATCGATACGGAACTCCACCCGCCTGTCAGGAGGCACACCCGGAAACTCCTCGGGGAAAACATCCGGGAACTCACACACTATCGGGACCTCATCGACCGACCTCGGTCTCTCTGCACCTACTCTCGTATCCACCACATAAGCCATAAACCCACTACAGCCCTGCTGTAGACTCTGCCTCGCTCTTGCGGCTGAACAAAATGCTGACCCAGAACGGGTACCCTCACCATAAACCTTAAGAACTCCCCCACTAGGTTCTCGTATGGTCACCAGCTGTCGCTCGCAGTCGATAACCGTTCCAAATCTACTTAACCAGTCCCTGCCCACAATGACACAAACATCTCCCATAGCAATCGGGACCAAATCAATCGCAAACTCAACGCCGAAGATCTCGAGTACACGTCCTCGAATCACATCTATGGCATACACTGCTCTCTCATCAACTATGGAAACTCGCAAAGGTCGACTCAACACCTCTCGATGAATACTGATGTGCCGACTAAAGGCTAACGACACAAAATACCGACTCGCACCTGATTCAAATAACACCAAAGCAGGCACAGAACACATAAGGAAAGTACCTATGCATAACATAATATAAACACCATATCTTAAACATCATAGTAAATACGTGAAAGAATACATACCAGCCATAACATCGGGCATCGCCCCGACCTCCTCCCTGGTCAACTGGAAAGCTCTCCCTCGTGCCTTCGGTGCCTTGGCCTTCACCGGTAGGCTCTTGGTAGCTCGAACAGCAGCAGGGGCAGATCCCTGCAGCTGCGGACACTCGACCTTCTGGTGTCCGGTCTAGTTGCAGTGAAAACAGACTGCAAATCCCTTGGGGCAATTCTTGGCCATATGCCCCTCCTTGCCACACTTGTAGCAAGACCCTGCTCTACACACTCCCTCATGACCCTTGCCGCACTTGCCACAAGTACGGCCCTTCTGGTTCCCTGATCTCGAATCGGAGGGCTTGGCCCGCTTAGCTGCCGGCTGGGACTGAGTCAGTTGTCGATCCCTCCCCCGAGACTCCGCCTCCTCCCTAACCTGAGTCTACAGCTCTATCTCCCTCTTCCGAGCATTTGCCTGAAGCTCGTCAAATGTTTGGTATGACGATTTCGCTACGAACTCTCATATGTCCCTCCTTAGAATACTCAAATACCAACTCATACGTGCATGCTCGGTAGACACGTGCTCAGGGCAGAACATCGCCCTCTCATGGAACATCCTGATGATCACAGTAACAAACTCAATACCCTGCTTAAGGGTCAGAAAATCCTGGGCCAAACGTTCCCTCTCCACTGGGGGAACGTACTCATCACGAAACATAGCGGTGAACCTCTCCTCGGTCACCGTGGCAAGCTCAGCAGACGAAAAGTGCGCCGTCACAAACTTCCACCAGTCCTTGGCTCCTAAGCGACGCTGGTTCAGCGCGAACCGGACCCTCAGATGCTCTGGACATGAACACGTATAGAAGCATCCCTCAATATCAGAAACCCATCTCATTGAAGCAATTGGATCTTGCGTCCCATCAAACTCTGGTGGCTTCGTGTTGTTGAACTCCCGGAATAGCAACAAATCGCCACCCTGAGGTCTGGCAGCAGCAACAGCTGCAGTGGCTACAGCCTCAGTAACCGCCGCGTATCTCTCATCGAAAGTCTCAATCAGAGTGGTCTTGATAGACCCAAAGATCTCTAGAATCTCTGCACGGATAGCCGCAGCCACCTCCTCATGGATCATCTGGCGGAGCTCCTGATTGCTCACCCCTAGGGGTGAGCATTTGGACCGGTGGACCGGACCGGACCGGTGAACCGGACCGGACCGGACCGTTTTTTTGGACCCCCGGGCCGGTTCTCGGTTCTAAGATTTCTCACCGGTCCGGTCCGGTTTTTTTCCCGGTCCGGTCCAGTTTTTACCGGGTTTAGAACCGGTTGGACATGATTAAGATTTTTGTGACGTTTTTTAAACGCACATAACTCATTCGTTTTAAGTCAGATTGACCTGCGGTTTTTTCCAACATTTAGTTTACAGTTTGTAGATGAATTTAGACTATAATTTTGTTTATTTTGGTATTATATTCACCGTGTTACAATCCTTCAAAGTAGAGCTATCAAAGCTGAAAAAATTCAGCTTTTCAGCAACATTTTGTAAGCTGTGACGTTTTTTAAACACCCATAACTCATTCGTTTTAAGTCGGATTGACCTCCGATTTTTTCCAACATTTAGTTTACAGTTTATAGATGAGTTTAGACTATAATTTTGTTTATTTTGGTATTATATTCACTGAGCTACAATCCTTTAAAGTAGAGCTATCAAAGTTGAAAAAATTCAGCTTTTTAGCAAGATTTTATAATCTGTGATGTTTTTTAAACACCCATAACTCATTCGTTTTAAGTCGGATTGACCTACGGTTTTTTCCAAAATTTAGTTTACAATTTGTAGATGAATTTAGACTATAATTTTGTTTATTTTGGTATTATATTCATTGAGTTACAATCCTTCAAAGTAGAGCTTTCAAAGCTAAAATATTTCAGCTTTTTAGTATTATTTTATACTATAATTCCGAGTCCGCGTTTAGCACTTGTGGTAGAGTTGTAAGTGAGTATCAAACTAGTTTATCGACATTGATAGTTGAAGCTTTGTTATGCACCCAAGATTGGGTGATAAAGTTTACAAATCCGATAGTTGACAACATTTGTGACATCTTGAACAATGATGATATAGCTTTGGGTAAAAAAATTACAATCTTTATTCTTTTTTTATACAATTGTTACTTTTTATTAAATACTAACAACATTTTCATTTGTGTTTATGTAGACATTGCACAATCTTTAAATATGTTACATATGGATGACAATGATATGGGGAAGAGGCCAATGGAAGATTAGATTATGAGTTTATGAAATTTGTTAGTTTGATTGATTTTAAAGTTTAAACTATGATTTTTGTTGTTACGGTAATACTTTTATATGTTTGTCTTAAAATTGTTTAACTTTTGTTGGTGAACTTGATTTATATGTTAGTTGCTTTTATTTGGAAAATTAATTTTTGCAAATTGCAAGTTATAATATTATACATCAATGTAGATTAGTTAGGCATGAAACGGAAACATATTAATTTTGCAAGTTATAATATTATACATCAATGTAGATTACTTATTATACTCTATGCAATTAAAGTTGTACCGGTCCAAACGGGTCCAAAAACCGGAAAACCCGGACCTGGACCCGGACACGGACACGGACACGATTCATCCGGTCCGATCCATGGTCCACAAAATTCTCCATAACCGGTCCGGTCCAAGAGCCGGTCCGGTCCGGTTCGGGCCGGGCCGGTCCAAATGCTCACCCCTACTCACCCCGCTAGTCCCTGGTCTGTGGCGTGTCCCAACCATGATGTCTCTGAAATACAACATAAAACATATGAGAGACTCTCTCGAACATACTCGCACTCGATAACTTGACCCTACTCGTTCCCTGGTACCCCAAGGATTCTTACTTGGGATGCGCACTGCTCTGGTGTCTTCAGTAGTACGGGCCCAATACTACCGTCCACACCGCATCAGTATTCATCCCTAGTCCTCCTCCTAGGATCCCAAGTCCCAAGTACTCTACTCTCACTATGCATAGTCTACTCTCTAGCAGATCTCTCATAGCTCCTCCCTGCTATCTACTCGTGCTCAAGCATCTACTAGCAAAACCCCTAGGCTAAGGCATCACAAATCAGGCCACTCTAGTCCTAATAAGAATACCTAGCCTATTCTAGCATGCATATCATATCATAACATATCTCATAACTCATAATGTAAAGGGTATTTTGGGAAATCACCGTTCGGGTGCTGGCTGATCGTACACACTGCTCTGCTCTGCTTTTTCAAAATAAAATTTACTCTTTGAGAAAATTTTGTGAATTTTATTTTGAAAATCTCTCAAATCCTCAGTTTAAGTTCAGATACGCCCGAAGGTGCACCCGAATCCCTCAAACCAAGGCTCTGATACCAACTTGTAACACTTAAATTGTTCAAACAATTTTTACATTTTCAAAAAAAAACATACTTTCATTCATGAAAATTATAAAAATGTCATTGTATAACATATCAACCATAGAAACACAACCCAAGATCATAATGCATAAAACTCCTCATGTATGTACTGATCATGCCGACGCCTTCTCGCGATCCTCACTGGTACCTGAAACACATAACACAACACTGTAAGCATAAATGCTTAGTGAGTTCTCCAAAATACCACATATAACACATATTAGCCACTCGAGGCTATAACTATGTGGACCCTCTGGTCCTAACTCTGTGAACCTTCCGGTTCTAACTCTGTAAACTCTGGAACATACACAACATAAATCACATAGAAATAATGCAGTGCATCACAATCACATAAATAGCATACACGATACTCTGTCATATAACTCTAATTACCACTCTAGGTAAAGTATAGTGAGAAGACTCACCTCGGGTAACTCGGTAATCTCGAACTCTGTAAAAATCTGATCTAGCCTCCGCCTTATCATACGAAATAAACACTCTTAATCAATACGTCTCTCAAGACTAGACTATTTCCTTCTCTTAGTACTCTCAGAAGGGTAAAAGACCATTTTACCCCTCTCGTGGCTCAAAGACCCTAAAGTTGACCAAACCCAAAAAGTCAACAAAAGTCAACTCTCCGGGTTACGCTGTGCGTACCAAACATGTATGTTGGGCATATCCGACGTCCTCACAGAAACGGGGTACGCGACCCCTTACGCCGTGCGTATTGGGATTACGCACCGCATAACTCCCAGTTTCAGACTCCTTAGCTTTTGGGGGTTAAACAATAAAGACACACGTCCAACTTTTAGATCTGACCACCCCTAAGCCGATTAATCCATAAAGTTGGTGACCTTAAGCCTTTGCATGGCTGGACAAGTCACTAACACCCATAACATTCCATTTCCAACCCTAGAAAGCTCATAACTCAAGCATGACCCCAATACAACGACCAAGTTGGGATTTTTATGGATCTATAACACAAATATCACTGAAATGGAACATATCTAGGTCCATGGAGTCCATTACACTCATAAAGTCTCCATCTTTGGGACTTTTAACCCCATAAATGGTCCATGCCACATCAAACCAAATAAAGAGGAAAGTTTTGAACTTTATACCTCTAGGTGAAGCTCCTTCCTCTTAAGATCTCAGATCCAAACTTTCACTTCAAGCCCTAGCCTCCACAAGCTCCTCTCCTTCTTCTTCACTAACACACCAAGGCACTTTTAGCTCCAAAACACTCACACTCAAGCTAAGGACGATGGAAGGCTCTCTTAGGGTTTCACTCTCTGATATGGAGGCTGAGAAATGAGCCTTAGCATCCCTTATAGCCAAATATTAGGGTTTGCATCTGGTCTTGCTACGCCCAGCTTAACCCTGGGTACGCCCAGCGTACCCAGGCGAGTCCGCGTCCAACTTAAGCGCATGAGTACACGCAATGTATGCCCCAGTATGCCCAGCGTACTCATTTGCTACAAAAACTCACTCCAGGGACTAATCTTGACAATGTGACAAGAAGGGAAGGGTTAAATAGCTTTACCTGAGTTTCGGGATGTTACACATAACTTAACTTTTAAGCTCTTAATCATTAAGACACTTTACAACAACCTCATATCTGACCCTAAAAGGCATTCTAATCCATAAATTCTCTAACTTTATGCCTTTGCATGTCTAAAGAGAGCTCAATCCCAAACCCTAAGTTCTAACATCACCAAAAACTCCATAACTCATTCATGGATGAAAGGAAAGGACCAAGCTTGCATTTTTATGACATCATGCACTCAAAATCATCTGAAAGGATAGCTCAAATGATATGGAGTAGACCATACTCACAAGGACCAAGGTTTTTGAGACAAGATGAACATAAAATAAACCCTAAAAAGATCTAGCAAAGCAAGCCTCAAGGTATGAGCTTTATATTTTCTGAAGATGAAAAATGATGTGTAGATTCTGGATCCAAGAGCTTAAATGCACCACCATTTATCTAATGATCTTCCTTCACTACCAAGAACACTCAAAAATCACTCAAAAGCTTCAAAACTCACACTCAAGGGTTAGGGTTCCAATATTAAGGTTAAGAGGGATTGACGCTGGTCATAAGAAGGTCCAAGGGACAATAGGATACTTAAATAGAAGACACAGCCATAAAACTTTAGGGTTTTAGGCACATCGCTAATAAGCCCAACGTATTCAATGTTTACGCCCAACATACACAACAAAAATTGTGATCCTTAATTAACTTACGCCTGGCATACACTTCGTTTATGCCCAATGTAAGGAACGATTTTGCAAAATAACTTCATTTTTAGGTTGAAAATGGATATGCCTGGAAATGGGTGTTACAATTCCCCCCCCCCCCCCCCCCAATCAAATCAAACTTCTTCCTTGAAGTCATTTATTGTGAAAAGATCAGGGTAATGCTCACGCATCTTAGCCTCGGGCTCTCAAGGTCTTCACTTTCCTATCTAGAATTTCCACCAACCTCTTGATGTAATTCAAGTGACCATCGATCTGAATGTCGTCCAAAGGAACCACAACTGTTTCATCGGCTACACACTTCCTCAACTGGAAAACATGGAAGGTTTCATGAATCCGACTCAACTCCTCTGGCAACTCTAACCGGTATGCCACCTTGCCTACTCGGGTCACCACTTTGAAAGGGGCAATAAACATGGGGCCCAGCTTGCCCTACTTCCGGAATCGGATAACACCTTTCCAAGGTGATACCTTCAAGAGCACAAAGTCTCCAATATGAAACACCAACCCAGAGCGTCGATGATCTGCGTAACTTTTTTGGCGGCTCTGGGCCATTAGCAACCTCTATCTGGCCTGCTGGATAAGCTCTTTTGTCCTGAGCACCGCCATAGTGCTCCTCATGACTCTTTGTCCGACCTCTCCCCAGAAAATAGGAGTCTGACACTTCCTCTCATACAGGAGCTCAAAGGGAGGATTGCCAATACTGACATAATGGCTGTTATTATATGAAAACTCAACCAACAGAAGGTAGAAGTACCAGATCCCACCAAAATTAATGATGCATGCTCTCAACATATCCTCGAGCATCTGGATAGTCTGTTCGCTCTGCCCGTCTGTCTGTAGATGGTAGGCGATACTAAATTAAAACCAAGCACAAAGTCGAAAACCCATGGCGAGCCACTATCTCTCGAACATAAATCTCGGCCAATTTCTCGGTAGAAGAGCTCTCACATATGGCTAGAAATTGAGCACTCTTCGTCAAACAATAAACTATCACCTAGATAGCATCAAAACACTTCGTAGTCTTTGTAATTTCGTAATGAAATCCATCATAATATGTTCCCCCTTCCACAGTGGTATCTTCAAGGGATGCAACTTACCATGAGGGCGTTGATGTTCGGCCTTGACCTTCCGGTAGGTCAAGCACCGCTCTACGAACCACACCACATCCCTATTCATACATGGCCACTAATATACATGCCTAAGGTCATGATACATCTTGGTAGATCATGGATGAATATAAAATCTCGACTTGTCACCCTCATCCATCAACACCTACCGAGCCCCACCAACATAGGGCACCCAAACCCGACCATGTAGTGTCAATAACCCCTTACTATCAATATCAAAGGCCGAAACCTGACCAACCACCCGTTCACTCTTCTGATTCTCCTCCTTCAAAACCTCTAATGCGCATCCCTGATCATCTCCAAGACTGGAGTCACAATGGTCGTCCTCAAACACACATCCCAAATCTGGGTATTGACTATCCTCCGGATCCGAGTGTCGGCTACTGCATTAGCCTTGCCCGGGTGATACTGAATCTCGGAATCATAATCTTTCACTACATTAAGCCACCTCCTTTACCTCATGTTCAAATTAGGCTGATTCATAAGATATCAGAGACTCTTATGGTCCGTGTAGATAGTACCCCGTGATGGGTTTTGAGCATTCTAACACTCCTAAAGTGTACATGCAACCCCATAAACCTTGGATCTATGTTTTATCTAAGACACATGCAAATTATCATTTTCCAAAGTTTACTTCCTAACTAGCATACTATGGAGCATATGAATCATAAAACTAGTAGAAGTACATACCTTTTTGTTGCTTGGATTCCTTGATAACCTTGTAAGCCTAGCACCTCAAGTGTGATGCCTCAAATGTCTCACACAACACCAAATACACTTAGGAAGACTTAAAGAGAAATGAACACTTCTTGAAATCGGCTATGCCCTCACTCTTATGCTTAGTGACCGATTTTGGTGAACAGGATGATCCTTATATAGTGTGTTACAACTAGGGTTACACCATGTAAACCCTCATTGTCATGACCTTTCATTTCCATGACCCATGGGTTATGTAACCACCATGGAGCGTCCTATGGGTTTTAACCCAACTTGATAATCCATGGAGCATTGGCCCACTATATAAGTTATGGATGATTTACACAATCAACCAATATATTTAATTAGTCTTCTTTTGATCACATAATTAATTCTAAATTAATTCTTGACCAATACTAATTAAATATTATTATTATTATTAATATATTAGAACTTATAATATATTAATAAGCCATAAGTGTCGTATTTCTCTCATTTAGTCTATGCAAGTGCATGATGCCATGCAACCCAAATGGACCATGTCGGGTCGGGTCATGTACATGCCAAATACAGTTATGGACTTAGACACTATATCCAACAGTCTCCCATTAGGATAAGTCTAATAACTATAGTTGCAAGTGTGACTTTCAGGAACCGATCAGCAATCATAGCTCTTTCAAGGTCTCTCGGAACTGAGATGATGATGATATGCCATTTTAGATAAGTGATCATATGATCCTCTGCTCTCAAGATATCAGTCGGGCAAACACCTGGAACATGGTCTTACTTATTGTCCAACATTTGTTTCTCAATCTTTGATTTGTTTCGACATAAAACTAAATGGAACACATCAATTAGGTTCTGATCGGGCCCGGTACATAAGTCAAAACCAAATCATCGAGGGGCCCATATATCGCTTCTATTTCTAGAAGGAACAGATAAACTTCGACTCATATGCTTGTACTGACTACTTGTTGCATTATGCACAAAAGTACGTTTTATAGCATCGAGTTACCAATGTGTTTTCGTAAAATCAATGGATAACCAACTCATAGTCAACAACTCATATCTCTAGGTTTGAAGATTTATATGATATTACCGTCTCATGATCACTCGAGATAAATTCCATGAAGTGATGCAAGTGAGCGTGGGTTGAATCCAATACTCAGGCCTTATGAGTCTCATGAATGTTGCAGCAACCACTGCTATGTCTAATGCACATTAGACAAATCATAAAAGTCAAATTCATGACAGTCTTAAATCAATACCTACATCCAAAGTATGACTGATTGTAGAGAGTTTGAATAATAACATAATTATTTAGGAAGTCAAAACATGCAAAACTGAAACCATAGTAAACGATTAACATAAGATAGTAACACTTTACTCATAAATAAATAACAACTTTTATTTAATCATCAAATGTCAATTACATTTTACAAGTTCCAGAAAACTATCTAATTATTAAAACTAATCTCATTCTTCAGCCCTATGCGCCTCGCATGTTGTAGATGCTTAACCCTACCCAGTCCCTTTGTGAGGGGATCTGTTGGGTTCTCATCCGATGATACCTTCTTTACTACGAGGAGTCCTTCTTCTATTCGATGTCTGATGAAATGGTATTTTTTGTCAATGTGCCTAGATCTTTCGTGATCTCTTGGCTCCTTAGCTAAAACAACCGCACTTTCGTTGTCACAGAAAATTTCCATTGGCTTCTTTATAGCTGGTACAACTCCAAGGTCTCCGATGAAGTTCTTTAGCCATATTGCCTCCTTTGCTTCCTCGCTTGCTGCTATACACTATGACTCACAAGTTGAATCAGCTATTGTCTCCTGCTTGGAACTTTTCCAAGTAATTGCCCCTCCATTTAGGATAAAGACCCAGCCTGACTGAGAGCGGAAATTATCCCTATCAGTCTGAAAGCCAGCATCGCTATATCCTTCCACTCTCAAGTCATCACTGCCACCGAGGGTAAGGACCCAACCCTTAGTCCTCCGCAGATACTTGAGAATGTTCTTTATCGCAGTCCAGTGAGCCTTGCCAGGGTTCCCTTGATATCTGCTGACTATGCTCAAAGCAAAGGCCACATCAGGGCAAGTACAAGTCATAGCATACATGATGGAGCCCACAGCGAAAGCATATGGTATATGACTCATCTCTGCTATCTCAACCTCTGTACTCGGACTCTGAGTCTTACTCAGCTTGGCATTACTCTAGATAGGTAATTCCCCTTTCTTGGAGTTTTGCATGCTGAACCTCTTTAGCACCTTATCCAACTTACTCCTGTCTCTCGATATCCTTATTCCTAGGATATAGGCAGCTTCTTCGAGGTCCTTCATAGAGAAACACTTCCCAAGCCAGGACTTAATCTCCTGCAAGGTTGGGATGTCATTTCCTATGAGTAGTATGGCATCCACATACAACACCAAAAACCTAACTATGCTCCCACTAGCCCTAACATATACACATGACTCATCCTCGCTCCTCGAAAATCCAAACTCTTTGACTTTCTCATCAAAGTAAAGATTCCATCTGCGAGATGCTTGCTTTGATCCATAAATGGATTTCTCAAGCTTACACACTCTATTAGGGTATTTTTCATCGACAAAACCCTCTGGCTGAGCCATGTAAACATCCTCAGCCAGCTTTCCATTAAGGAAAGCGGTTTTGACATCCATTTTTCATATTTCATAATCATGAAATGCAACTATGGCCAGTAAAACCCTAATAGACTTAATATTTGCTACTGGTGAGAAGGTCTCATCATAGTCAACTCTCGGAGTTTGAGTAAAGCCCTTTGCTACCAGTTACGCTTTGTAAGTGTGTACCTTCCTGTTGGTCTTCTTCTTGAAGATCTACTTGCACCCAACAGTCTTACGACCTGGTACATTGTCAACCAAGTTCCAAACTTGATTGTCATACATGGACTGAATCTCGTTGTCCATAGCCTCCTTCCATTTTGCAGACTCAGGGCCTGCAATGGCTTCCTTATAATTATTAGGTTCATCCAAATCTATTATTGTACTATCACTGATAAATGTATCACCTTCAGTAGTGATATCGTAACCATAATAAAATTCAGGTGTGTTCCTCACTCTAGTGGAACGCCTTGGAGGTTCAGACTTATCTATCGGCTCAACAGGAGTTTCCTCCTCAGGTTGTCCGATAGTATTTGAGGTTCCTTCACCACTTGACTTTTGAAATTATTCAAGGTCAATTTGCCTCCCACTGTCCCCTTGGCTTATAAATTCTCTCTCTTGAAAGACTCCTCTTCTTGCTACAAAGACCACATTATCACTGGGTCTGTAGAAGAGGTAACCAAAGGATCTCTGCGGGTAGGTGATGAAAATACACCTCTCACTTTGAGGTTCAAGCTTTCCATGAGTCTCACGCCTCACGAAAGCTTCACAACCCTAAATCTTGATGTGGTCTAAATTGGGAACTTTCCCAGTCCATATCTCGTGAGGTGTTTTTGCAACCTTTTTAGTAGGGACTAGATTAAGGATATGGGCGGCAGTCTCTAAGGCATACCCCCAGAAAGAGATTGGTAACGAAGCTCGACTCATCATGAAACGAACCATATCCAACAAGGTTCGATTGCGCCTCTCAGCCACACCATTCAGCTGTGGTGTTCTAGGAGGTGTCAATTGTGAGACAATCCCACATTCCTTAAGATGGTCAAGGAACTCAATGCTAAGATACTCTCCTCGTCGATCGGATCGGATCATCTTGATATTACTACCCAATTGATTCTCAACTTCCTATTTAAACTCTTTGAACTTTTCAAAGGTTTTTGACTTATGCTTGATTAAGTAGATATAACTATATCTGCTATAATCATCAATAAAAGTCACATAATAACGATTAGCATCCGTTGTGGCAGTTTTGAAGGGCCCACACACATCTGTGTGTATGAGGTCCAATAAACCTTCACCCCTCTCACATGTGCCGGTGAAGCGTGAATTTGTCATTTTTCCAAGTAAGCAAGACTCGCAACTATCATCCGACTTTAGGTCAAATGATTCCAAAGCTCCAGCCTTTTGGAGTTGGCCTATGCGCTTCTTGCTGACATGTCTAAGACGACAATGCCATAAGGATGCTTTATCCAAGCTATTTGAAGAATCAATATACAACACATTATTCCCTAGATTGTCTACAACATTCACAACTTCATATACACCATCACAAGGTAATGCTTTAAAGTAAAATACGTCATCATGATAAACATTAATAGCACCATTATTATTATCAAACGAAAATGTAAACCCTTGTTTGTACAAGCCATGGAAGAAAATAATATTTCTCACCATTTCAGACGAGATCTAAAACATTTATTCAAATCTAACATTAACCCATTATTGAGCAATAAGGAATAAACTCCTATCTTGGTAACAGGTGATGCTTTCCTATTGCCCATGACTAAGTTTATCTTCCTGTGCTCCACTTGCTCACTTCTTCTTAGGCCCTGCAAATCACTACAAATGTGAATACCACAACCTGTATCAAGCACCCAAGAATTAGCATTATATGAGTAATTATACAATATTGTATAAATACCTGCTTGGGTGGGTTTAACTTTCCCATCCTTTACATCTTGCAGGTACTTAGGGTAGCTTCGTTTCCAACGCCCCCTTTCCTGAAAAAAGAAACATAGTGCTTCCTTAGGGTTAGAGGAAAGAGTGATGGGACCTTTCTTTGTCCCACTTGAAGAGGAACCATCAAGGGACCTTCCCTTGGTACCCTTCGAAGGGGTTTTCCTCTTCTTCCCCTTTCCCTGCCCAATTGCCAGAACAGGAGCTGGTGAAGGAGTAGAAGTAACAACCGCTTTACTCTTAAGGTCATTTTCAGTTATCCTTAAGAGTCCTTGAATTTTGCTAAGTGTGACTTCCTCCTTGTTCATATGATAAGTCGTACGAAACTGATCATAACTTGGAGGTAAGGAATGGAGAATGATGTCAATCGCCATGTCCTCAGGGAAGTCAACATTGAGCTTTAGCAACCGGTCAATGAACCTTTGCATCTTCTGCAAGTGACCGGTTGTGGGTTCACCATCCTTCATTTTGGCTGTTATCATGGAGGACATGATTTCATACCTCTCCTGACGCGCACTCTGATGCTACCTATCCATTAGATCCTGGTGCATCTCATAGGGGTAGAAATCTTCATAGGATTTTTGAAGTTCGGGAGTCATGGTGGCCAACATGATGCAGGACACTTTAGTAGCATCCTTCTCATGTGCAACAAACTCCGCAAACTCTTCAGGAGTAGCAGTGGCTTCATTCACAACCTTAAGCTCCTTATCGAGGACATACTCCTTGTCCTCATAGCGGGTAATCATCCTAATGTTTCCGATCCATTCATTGAAGTTGGTTCCATCAAAAGTGACTTTCCTACATAAGTTCATAAGGGAAAAGGAGCTTGTAGGGTTTGAGCCAACAACATTGTTGGAAGACATCTGAAAGAAATAAAGATAAGTTTTATTAGATAAAGAGTCCTTAATAAGTCACCCAAATGAAATATTAAGGCTAGGATCCTACAACCTACTTATAACTGGAAAAGGGATGTCGTAATCCAAGTTATAAAATAGTTGAAGGTAGGTAAATGACGATTTACCAATTTCCACCATAAAATGAAATATTTTATTATTAGGTTTTATTGGGTTTGAAACTCCTAGATCTTTTTGTTGGGTTATGAGCATTCTAACACTCCTAAGTGTACATGCAACCCTAAATACCTTGGATCTATGTTTTCTCTATTATACATGCAAATATGAACATCCAAGGTATTATTCTAATCTAGCATACAAAACAATGGATATAACAAGATAGAATACATACCTTTTTCATGTAGAAAGTCTTAATGAAGCTTGAGTGCCTAGTGCCCCAAGTGTGACACCTCAAATGGTTCACACAACACCAAATACACTTGGAATAACTTGAGAGAAATCTACAACTCATGAAATCGGCTAGCCCTTATTTTTACACATTCTAGTGGCCGAATTTGGTCAAGAATAAGATGCTTATATACTTAGGGTTACACCATGTAAACCCTAATTAACATGGCCTTTCATTTCCATGATCCATGGGTACAAATACACCATGGAGCATCATATGGGTTTTAGCCCAACTAGATAATCCATGGAGCAGTAGCCCACTATATAATTATGGATGATTTGCACAATCAACCCATATATTTAATTAGTCTTCTTTTTGATCACTTAATTAATCCTAGATTAATTCTTGATCAATACTAATTAAATAATCTTATTATTCTTATTATTAATATACTAGAACTTATAATATATTAATAACCATAAGTGTCTTATTCCTCTCATTTAGTCTATCCAAGTGCATGATGCCATGCAACCCAAATGGACCATGCCGGGTCGGTCAAGTCTTACCAATTATAGTTATGGACTTAGACATTAATCCAACAGTCTCCCACTTGGATAAGTCTAAAACTATTATTGCGTATGACTTCAGGAACCAACTGGCAATCGTAGCTCTCAAAAGCTTCTGTCGAACTCTGACCTTGTAGATGAACTCTGACCTTTGTCAGTGACTTGTCCATTAGATAAGGGATCATATATTCCTCCATTCTAGATATCATATGGACTGAGACATGGATTATAATCATTCTCTCTGTCCATTTGTTGTTTCCCGATTTCTGATTTATGACGACTGACTAATTGAACAAATCAAATCAGTCCTGGCCCGGCCGAGCACTTCCATTTGTCATCATCAAATCATCGAGGGGCCCACAGATATCGCTTTTATCCCGAAGGTAAAAGGAATGGATAAACTTCGACTCATATGGCTTGTTCTACTACTTTTTGAATCATACACAAAGGCACGTTTTATAGCACCGAGTTACCAAATGCGTTTTCGTGCAATCAATGTACAACCAACTCATAGTAACAACTCATATCTCTAGGTTTGAAGAATATAAGATATTATCGTCTCATGATCACTCGTGATAAAATCCATGAAGTGATTCCTATGAGCGCAGGTTGAATCCAATACTCAGAACTTATGAGCACTCATGAGTGTTGTAGCCCTTTGTCCAACACCTTAGACCTCTACAAGCCAACCCATGACAGTCTTAATTCATATCTACTTCCAACATATGACCAACTGTGGATGGTTTGAATAACTTAGTCATTCCGGAAGTATAACCCAGTTTATTCGGGAAGTCAAAACATGCAAAGTGAAACACAATAATAATTGAATCCAATATGGTATCAAAACCTATGAACATAAATAAAGCACCTTTTATTTATCACCATATGATTACACATTATTCATTGTATACTGTTTCAACTATCAACTTTATTCTTGAATTTAAAACAATAGTTGTCCCATGCTCCAAGCATGTACACTATGTTTTCTAAACACTAGTCATGCCACACACCAAGTATGCATACAATGTTTGTCTATGATCTGTACTTTATGAACTAGATCAATTGAACATAACTTCAATGATTCTCTTTTCACACTCCCAAATCCTTACTGCAAATACAAGAATTCCAAATTCATGTCATTTACTGAAATCTGTTAGATTCTAAACTTATATGCATTGATCCTCTTGTAATGATTATGCACAAAATCAGAAAGACTTGACAAAAATCATTACAGAGTATTCCAAAAGTGATCAGCTCCTTGGAAACATCCTTCTTGCAATAAGTTTCCTTAATCTTAAACAGATTGAAAATTCTAACTTTGAAACATTTCCAGAGTCCATTTTGACTATCACTTCTGAACAAGAGTTGCCTCCTTACAGACTATGTCAATATGGTCCTTCCAGAATTATCACTATACTTCCAACTGTCGTTGAGCACCTAATCTTTGGTAAACCTTAGATTGTCCTCGACAATTGTTTAATCCTTTTAGTCATATCCAGTTCTAAACCTTTTCCCTTCTTAATGCCCCAGGCATTTGGAAAATTTTAGAAAGGATGAATATAGCACATGTAATTGATCCTATATTCGAAGCATATGGGACACGATTCATGATTTCTCACATAAAGACTAAACCAGTCTTTTGCTATAATATGTCCATTTCAATTTGCCAGGTTCTCATAATTCAGATTATGAAAAGGGATGCCGTAATCATAATCAAATTTTAGAACGCAAATAATGGCCCCATATACAGAATTTCCTTATGTTGAGACATTCCAACATGAAATTCATATATATTTCCTTGACTAAATGATTAAAACCTCACGATCTAAGCTTATAGATTTGAGAAGAAGTATAATTTCCTCTCCCTTAATTATAGCAAAACAACTCTTTCCCAATTGAAGCTTTTGTTTTCTATAATTAACATTGCTAGCTTGCAATACTTATCATAATTATCATGCTCCCACTAACATGATGATTATTAGCATAACACTTATGCTCCCACTAGCTTTGACATGTACTCAGAAATCAGTTGACTTTCTTACCAAAGTTCAGATTTCTGATACTAGATTGTTTTGATAAAACTCTATCAAAATCATACACCTTCCCTTAGATAGCACACTTGTGTGTCTAAACAATTATGAAGAGGGATGCCGTAATCATAATGGTTAGACCTTTTTGCCACTTCTCACAAGTCCAGGTTAGTGTGCCGGTAAACCACACACGCTCCACTAACGACTTTGAGAATGCAAATATCACAATTGCTATCTAGCTAAAATCTACTTAGTGAAAGTGTTTCCTCACCATCATTTTCATGAACCGGAGAGAAACCTTATGACACTTAGATTTAATGGTGTATGTGTTCTTATCCATGTGAATTGTCAAAGCCATAGACACAAGACAAGGATAATGACAAATCCAAACTCATATGGATTGAACTCAATCTTAATTTCTTGCCACCTGGCAGCTCAAGGGCCTGCCATTCCTTCCAAGTTGTTGTGCAACACATTGAGAACTCTAAGAACTCATATGCAAAGCCAACCTTAACTGGAATGGGCACAAAATATGTCAACACGATAGGTTATAAACCTCAAGTCGTGTGCTAGTGAAGAACTTCATGTTTTATTCTTGATTAGTTCTTGAGACTTTCAAGACCTTTAAGACTCCCACTGTCTTCTTGACATATAAGACTCCCTTGTCAAACATCCAAGAGATAGTGTGGATTCTAAACAAGACAAACACTTCACACAATTGGCCTAAGTTGGTCTTTGTTTTATCCAAAACATCACAACTTACCAACTTCAAATGTACAAGAGTAGAAAACTTTTACTCTTACATTTGACAAGTGTTTTAAACCTTCTTTAAGTCATGTCACTCAAATTACAATCTTGCAGTATGACTCTAAGACTTGTATTGGAACGAAGTATGACTCAGCTTCTTGATTTAGCCACTTCACCAATTCATAGCTCCTCTTCTTAGCTATAAGAAAGCACTTAGAGGATGAATTGTGTTAAGGTCTCTAAATCATTAAGATGATCATAAAAACTGATACTAAAGTACTCTCCCATTTTTTTCAGATTTGAGAAACTTTTATCTTTCTGCCTAATTTGATTCTTCTTATTCGCTCTGCCTTACATTGGAACCTTTTCCAATGTCTCAGAATTACACTTAAGCTTGTAAGTATAATCATATTTACCGAGCTTCAGTAAATTATGACGAATAATCTTATCGATCTTTTGTGGTGGACTTAATCAGTGCACAAGAATGTGTACTCAATCCCTTAGTCCATTACTTGACTCACACATCCATGTGAACAAGTAGTTAGTCTTAATTTTCCAATACTTGAAAGTTCTCATTCATCATGCTATACAACTTGCATGATTCCAAGTTCCGGTCCAATTGAAACTTGGGTGATGAGAATCTTTCCTTATTTGGTAAATTTAGACATTACCACAAATGAAAGAATCAATTTCATATTTCCACTCTTGCTATTAATGGAATCTTATAAGCAACAAAAAATTTTCATAGATGCCATTGTAAGGATATTTTAAAATAAATAAATTCAAAAATTTTCCTTTTATTTTAAAACTTTGCGGAAAAACTTATCCTTACAATCCATATGAAAACTTGTTGTTATCTATTCCTAAGCAATATCTCATAACTCCTAAGAAGTAGCTCAAGAATCCGATCTTCAAACTATGCGATAGAAATCCATCTACGCCATCAGATTTAGCATATTCTTTCTTTAAGTTTCTTCACGTTTCTTTGATTCTTAAAACATCACCATGTGACCTAGTCACATCATGTATCAAGAATCTTATAATAGAAACTTAGCAGAGTTAGATTGTGGACTTTACCTGAAGTAGAGTCAAACTTATTGACTTTAACATCCTTAGGTAAATTTGGCAGCTTCGCAATCAATGCCCCTTTCTTTGGCAATATAAACATATGGAACCTTTGATAATGGTACATGGGACAATCACAGACTTAGCTTTTTCTCTTTACCATTTGGTCAACCGAGTTGACTATGGCCGATCCCTTTCCATTGGGAAGAGAATGCTTTACTAGATATCCAATGTCATCATTGTCAATGTCCATAAAGTTTTAGGAAGTTGATCTTATCAAATAGATAAGATCACTAAGGGTCTTGTCATAGTCTGTTTCATAGGTGTTCCAAAAGAACTCACTATGTGACTTAGAAAGTAGTTGAACCACCAACTTTCTCAAGACTTTGACACCCAACTCTCCCGGCTTGTCAATATGTGACTACATCTCCAAGACGTGACCACACCTAGACCTTGCCTTGCCAATTGGGCTTGAGTGACCTTAAACTTTTCAAGAACTTGTGGGTTGAGGAGAATAATTGGAGGAGGTGAATGAAGTATGATTTCCAAGGGACATCATCTTCATTTAGGAAAGCTTGTTTCAAGAGATTTGGGAAGATCATAAATGTCTAAACCAGACATGATTTTGGGAGATATTCAAGAAAGTTGATTTTAAAGTCCTTAATATGACACCCAATATGAAATATTAAGGCTAGGACCCAACAAACTATTTTATAACTTAGAAGAGGTATGCTGTAATCCAAGCTATAAAATATTTGAAGGTAGGTGAATGACGATTCACCAATTTCCACCAATATAAACGAAATGTATTATTAGGTTTTAATTGGTTTTTGAAACTCCTAGATCTTTGAGATTCATTGAACTGTTCAATGGCATGTTTCAATCTCGAGTGTGCCCTTTAGGTTTTGTGACTGGGATGCCGAGGATCACAAAACAAGGTGTGAAGTAACCATGCAAATTACTTGGTACCCTTAAGTGTTTACCCCTTAATCGATGTGCCGGTTAACCACACACGCTCCATCAATACTATGATAAACATTAAGTTACCCTTTGCCTACCTTGTTAAATACGAGTTAGTGTGCCGGTTAACCACACACGCTCCACTAACCGACTCAAACAAAGTGCAAAGCGTAATTTCATGGATTAGCACCTTATTCACTTTTTCCTAAGTAACTAAGATTGGGTATTATTAAGAGTTTAGTTACTTAGTATTTATCATTAATACTTTTAATGAAGGGAGAATCATAGTCTTGTCAAACCCGTTCGGCTAACGACCCTCCACCAGTCAAGCAAGCGGTGGGTGAGAGTGGACACCCATTAAGTTGCCATTTTATAGGCAACAACCTTATACCCACCTTATAGACCGACTTCGTGAATGAGGCGTACTAGCGGTAAGACTGACTTTACTCTTATACATATATATATTATTAACTTATAATATTATAAAGTATAAGGGTTGAATTTTAACTCTTTAAAATTCTAAGGGCTAACTTGGAATTAAAGTATTCATAAGTGAAAACTTTTCAAATTCCAAAACTTGAGGGCAAGTTTTGAAACTATTCAAAACTAATTAATTCCATAACTTATATGTTTAAAGTAGTTTTAATCCAAAAACTCTTCAAGTTCCATAACTTGAGGACAAGTTATGGAAGACTTTAAACTAATAAAAGAATTAACTTTTCTTTATTTTATAACTTATGAAATTAATTAAGGTTACATATTTTATTACTTAATGAAGTGACTCTTGAACCTCCATAACTTAAGGACAAGACTCTTCATCTTTGTAACCATTGCCAACTTTTATGAGTTTTATGAAACTTAAATGTGACTTTTCATATAACTTGAGGACAAGTTACAAAAACACATTTTAGAATCAACTCTTAGATTAATTTGGATTGAAAGCAACTATTTCACTCAACTTATCTATTAATCTAAGCAACTCATAAGAACAAGATAATTCAAATCAAACTTTTTCATGTAAATAGTCTAAACCTTAAACTAATACAAATGAAGACTCTTCATTTTTGTAACTCATATGTTCTTTTAATGGATTTATTAAAGTATGACTTTTGGTTATCCATAACTTGAGGACAAGTTATGGACTCCATAAAAACACATCAATGATCATGAATTAAACTACCAAGCAAGAGCAACTAATTCCTATGATCAACTAAACACATTTAGGTATTTCCCTTGGGTGACATTTAGGTGGATGAACACCTGAAGTATCTAGAGAAACTAGATGTGATCCTTGATAAAAATAGGAATACCTTACACAACAAGGTGGTGGGATTGGTGAAGGTGCAATGGCAGCATCGAAAGGGTTCCGAATGGACATTGGAATACAAGGAGGAGATGATGGAGAATTACCCCGAGTTATATGCAGTTGTGGACTTCAAGGAAGAAGTCTGATTCCAGTGGGGGAGAGTTGTAACATTTGTATCTTTGAGATATTTTTTAAGTTAACTATTAAAATTTGGGTTGTCACGATGTGGTGGAGGAACCACGACGACGTAGTATACCATGATGAATCATGAATCCCATTTTGATCCCCACGGCGTAGCAATATGTTGGCCAAGACGCGACAACCATCTAATGGCAAAAACCCTAATTTTCGGGCCTTAATACCTATTTAAAGAAAAGTGAGGGATAGGGTTTGCTCACCCTTAACCGCAATCACTCTTAAACCTCATAAACCCTAACCCTAATCCCTCTTTGTGATTCTTGGATGTGTTTTAGTGCTTTTGATAGATTGAAGACGAAGAAGAAGAAGAATGTAACGACCCAAAATTCAAGACCAAAAATTTCGTTTTATTTAAGTTATCATTACATAAAACCATGAGTATAAAAGTCATAATAATATCTCATGTCAAACCAGTGTGAATAATCAAGCATGTCATCATAAAATGATATCAGAGTGTAATCCCAAAGATCTCATGCACGGAAAACATAGTGTGATGCGTTGTGATCGAGCCGGTTCCTTTCCTTTGAAAATAAAGTACCTAAAACTATAAACAAAACCTGTAAGCACGAAGCTTAGTGAGTTTCCAAAAGCATACCACACACACAATCCACATATCACATATCCTATTAGCTATAAAAGCTACACACATATCATATATCCTGTTAGCTATAAAAGCTACACACATATCACATAAGCCATGCATACATAAAACCTGTAATAATGCCATGGGCTACCCCACATGGTCTTTACCTAGGACTGCCATGGGCTACCCCACATGGTCTTACATCCAATGCCATGGGCCACCCCACATGGTCTTTACCTAGGACTGTCATGGGCTACCCCACATGGTCTTACATCCAATGCCATGGGCTACCCCACATGGTCTTACATCCAATGCAACGGGCTCCCCCAGGGTCTTCATGCAAAACACATAATCACATATCATATCAAATCACATAATGACTAACACATATATCATAATCACATAATGGGCCGACCTTGGTGCCTTAGACCCATGGGTATGGTGAAAAGACTCACCTGGCACTGCTGAAGTCCTGCAGACTCAATCCCACACTGCTGAAGTCCCGCAGACTCAACCCCAACTGTTGGATGACACATTCCCGAACTCACAATTGACGCTGCATCACACTTCATCCATCTCTGCTGACAAATCACCACTGGCATAACATTCTTCTTCGGTGCTCACGAATTGCCTTCTACTCTAACAAAGCCTCCCTCTCCGGCATAGCTTCAACAAGCAAACAACATTCAACCATATACCTTCATCAATCGACTTGTATATGTATATCTTTGTTTGTAGTTCAATGAAGACGATCAAGATTCATGTTTCATTCATCAATCATCTTTATTTACTCTGATATACTTCCTGTGTGGAACTCGCATGAACCCAGATTAACAAATGCACACTACTCAAAGAAATCAACTCCATTACTACACTTGTTACTCACCAAAAAATGAGTTAAAACACCTTGAAGCATCAACAAAGTCTCATCACCACAAGTCCGACATCCGTTCCAGCACACTGCTTGGTCGTCGGAAACACACCCATCGCCACCCACTTCGCCGAAAGCCATGGCCAAACTCAGAAATCTTGTCACTCTTCTTGTTGACGTAGCCCCAAACGAATCAGAACCATGCCTTATATAAAATCCCACCATCTTCTTCCCTCTATAAACTCTGTTTCTCTCGTACCTGCCATTGTGAGCCCTTCAGAGGTCTAACCGAATTTCTTATTCCCTTTTTCTCCTCTCGATTTCCTCTACCCTTGGAGGCTCACAAAACAAAAGGAAAATAAGTGGGGTTAAATTGAAAGAGAATCCGATGCATACACCCCAAAACAAACAGGAGGATATACCCCTATATAGGATGCATCCAATGAAAGGGACAACATGTCTAAATTTCGGAATTTGGTATCTCGGGTCCTTGGTGTTCGATCTTATGATAGAATCTACCCTAATCTCGATTAATTTTAACAAAATTGATTTCTAACAATTGCTCAATACCCCTTATACTTATATTCCATTATAATGATGTTTAACTTTCCGAAGCCAATACCTTGCAAAATTATTATTGATTTTGGCTACAACATTATAAAATAAAATATAATTTATATCTCGGGGTCTTAAAGTTTTTATTTATTTAATTTTAAATTGGATGTTACAACTCTCCCCCACTTAAATCAGATTTCGTCCTCGAAATCATTCCTTACCAACCCCGACACGCCAAACAGTCTGAGCAACATGGCCACGATCCCTAGCACACCATAGCCTTTCCAAGGCAACCAAAACCAACCCTCGCGGGGTTCTAAAACCCAAAGATGAACGAATTCCTTGCAACATGATCACATTTACTCAATCTGAAATCTAAAGTCTAGAGATGGTATGATTCCCTGACTGACCGTCTACACTAAATGATTGCCGGGTTCACTGCACTTATCTCCCAATTGGATTTCTTAACTTCTTATAATATTTAGTCCAACTGTAACCAACTTAGTATATGCCCCGATTGACAAGCAACTCCACGCACGGATCCCAAGTCACTGAACCCACTTCGACTCTTCTTGCTACCACTTGCTGCTTTTCGAAAGCAGTCGAGACCCCTCTGATCTTACCTTATATATCAATTACTCGAAATATTGGACATATAACCGATTGCTGAGACAAACACACATGCATCAGTCCCATGCGACCTCTGAAAGATACATTGTCTAACAATAACTGCCCTATCTATACCACCACTCATGGCTCCTTCAATCCATTTGATCTATCCGATCATGATAGGCTGACAACCCATCGCAACTTAATCCGACGCGAAAAGCTGAATGCTACCAGAATAATTGTAGTCTTACATCATACCCGGTCTCCTTTGACCTACCATTTCCTAATTCCAATTATGTTGTGACCTACTCACAACCTTGCAAACTTGCCCACCTTAGCCTAAGTCATCCGAATGAATTCGTGAATGTCGCAGCTACCCTGCAATCTTTAGGGGTGAGCAAAAACCGCACCGCAACTAAAATTAACTGCAAAAACCGCATAAACCACAACCGCAATTAAAACCGATGGTGAGGTTTTCTGTTTTTCAAAAACCGCAAATTTGCGGTGCGGTGCGGTTATTAGTTTTTAAAAACCGTAAAAAAACCGCATCGCACCGCATATGTTATATACAATTTTTTTAATTAATTATTAATATATTAAATACTAAAAATAACACAAGTTTCATGGATGAAAGATGGATAAAATACTAGAAGACCAAAGTATTGGTGTTTTGTTATGTTTAACTTTGAAAAATGGTGAAATTAGACAATTTTAAGATATTTCTTGTTAATTACTATTGATTTGACATTTTTAAGATATTAGTTGTTTGTAATTTAAGTTAATTGTCTTATATTTTATGGTTTTTTTATTATTACAAGTAATATGTTTGAACTCTTAAAATCGTTTGAGCTCTAAACTGTGGCTAAAAACCACACAAAATAACCGCACCAAATCCATGCGGTTAATAACCGCAACACAGAAAAAACAAAACCGCACCGCAAAAATAACCGCCTAACCGCACCGTAAAAATAACCGCACCATGCGGTTTTCAAAATGGATTAACCGCATTTGCGGTTAGTGGTGAGGTTTTGGCTAATAACCGCACCGAACCGCACCGCGCTCACCCCTAACAATCTTTCTACACTTCTCGTACTATCTGACTACTGGTGAATGCTACGACTCCCCCAAAGTCTTATAACAGTTTCATACCAACTGACCATTAGTGAATGCTACGGCTCCCCCTGTAGTCTTACAACAACCTCACCATAACACAACCGTAGCCCAATACCTTACACCTAATATATTGATTCAAAACGCATACAAAGTTGAGCACGCACTCCACTGAACACCCAGACTGAACTCCATTCATGACGGGAGCCCCAGTGTGCTTCCCCAAATTATGCTATCAAGCCCCCAAGAAGACGCGGTTCACACGCTAGGGAGTTCTACCGAACTCCAAACTCGCACAACCTTCAAACCAAATAGCCACTTGAGCCGCCTTTTTCCTCGAGAAGTCCATCCCGGTCTCATACCTGTCCCTGTCCTGAATACCAGCATGATTCTCCCCCATTTAGGTTCGACTAAGTTTTCGCAATACCTGAGATTTGAAGGATTCCCGATCCTTCTTACCCGTTAATAACCAACTGCTGACAACATGCTTCTTGTCCATGCGAGTGTTCTATTACGGGACCCAACCCCCAATGTCCACACAATCTCGGAAGATCAGGCAAACACCTCCCGAATCCTAGCGAAACTAATAATCTCAGACGCCTTGAAAAAATGTCCCACTTATATCTTGATATCCCAATACCTGATGCCAAAACCCAAACCTCAACAGTAAACCACTTCCCCTGGCTCCTCCAAAAGTCGAACCAGACAGAATGACTGAGTCACCAATCCTGTCTGTAGACCTTCCACATCATGTCCCTGAGCTGATCTTGACCGTAGACCCAAACAACGTTGGATGCTCCAAACCATTAGAAAGGGAAACGACTATTCACTATCCACCTCGTAACTCACGGTATACAAACAATCATAAGACAATGCATGCATGTATAACCCTAAACATAGGCGGGGAAACAAACCCCGATAATACACTTACTAAAACCCTTGAAACGAAAACCATGGTGTAGCTTCCTACAAGAGCTACACGGAATCCTGCTATGTTGGCCTCTCTGAAGCTAACCCAACTCTTGGGTCCCTTCCTGGGACCCTCCGATGCATGTACCTGATCTGGTCCCCCCTGTTTAGTGTGCTCCAAATCAATCCCTGCTCTCGAGCTCTAGAGACCATATCATTCAGGGTCCCGCAACCTGACCCACTCACCAACTCAATTGTCAACTGCTGAACCGCGATAGTTGGAACAATCCTTTCTCTACATCGGGCTACTAACTATCCCCAAGACATAGTCTCCCAATCCCGAAAGTACAATAAATCGAAATCAATCATTGCCACCTGATACAGGAGATCCAAGGCGAACTTAAAATCCTGGCAGTCCTTACACGATATGGCTTACTACCGGAGTCGAGACCAAACCTTGGTCCTTCTCCTTGCGTGTCCATCCGCATTCCGCATAGCAGCTATCCTCACGGTTCAATCATAATTAAGGATCCTCCTTCCCAAGCTTCTTAGGTTCTCCAAGACTCTTACTGATTCGAGTATGGATCCTGTGCTTCCAGTAGTACAGGCCCATACTACCTTCCACACCTATCCATACTTTCCTCAGCAATCAGGAACCTTCCACACCTATCCATACTTTCCTCAGCAATCGTCCTGAATCCTCTAAGTCACCTATCCCACTGATGCACCAAATATCCGCCAAACAGCAACACAATATCCACCGAAGCACCTACTAGGCTCCCCTTAGGCTCCTAACCTCACTGAACCGCCCCACTAACTCGCCGGAGCATATCCCAGGCTTTCCTGGGTTCCCAACCCCACCCTGCCACCAGCTGCTGAAGAACTCCCCATGATGCCAGCCATCTACCTCCTAGATATCATCACATCCACTTCGTAGCTGGCTCCCATCACCTAAGAGTGCCACAAAGCACAAAGCAAGTAGCATTCGTGCAGTTGCACTTCGACCCAAAGAAGTGCCATAGAACATTCAGTCCACATATCGCAGATCGCGCTATCCACATCCATCAATCCTCAATGTCGGTTGCCTTATGCATGCAAATTATGCACAGAACAGGATCCAATAGATTGTCGAATAATAGACTCTACCCTAGGACCACAACCAAACAAGGAACAGGAAATAAGGCCAAATCTATTATTCTAAGGCTATAAGATCCTAACCATATACAATTTTAAAAGCATAAACATAGCAGTTACAAATACCAATTATCATTCTCATTCCAGCATGGCATCTAATATTCCAAGGCCACAAGCATCACATATTAGGCCAACCTATTACTGACTACTCAGCACTAGCATTCAAGTCTACCAGATCATACAGCATATACATGCATCTCCCTTAGCCTTAACTAGCATGCGAGTCACAGATTCATAAACCAAGTCATCACAGACAACATATGTGGGTGTTCTGGGGAAACTTACTTGAGCAAGACTGATTACATGCATCACACACATTGTTCTTTTTCAAAGTTCTTTTCCCTTTTAGTTTCTTTTCTAAATTCTTCTTCTTTTTTTTTTTGAAAAAAATGATTTTCTTTTGGAAAATTTCATACCAAGTCCTCAGTCTGAGTCCAGACACACCCGAGAGTGTGCCCGAATCCCTCAAACCAATGCTCTGATACCAACTTGTAACGACCCAAAATTCAAGACCAAAAATTTTGTTTTATTTAAGTTATCATTACATAAAACATGAGTATAAAAGTCATAATAATATCTCATGTCAAACCAGTGTGAATAATCAAGCATGTCATCATAAAATGATATCAGAGTGTAATCCCAAAGATCTCATGCACGGAAAACATAGTGTGATGCGTTGAGATCGAGCCGGTTCCTTTCCTTTGAAAATAAAGTACCTAAAACTATAAACAAAACCTGTAAGCACGAAGCTTAGTGAGTTTCCCAAAGCATACCACACACACAATCCACATATCACATATCCTATTAGCTATAAATGCTACACACATATCATATATCCTGTTAGCTATAAAAGCTACACACATATCACACAATCCATGCATACATAAAACCTGTAATAATGCCATGGGCTACCCCACATGGTCTTTACCTAGGACTGCCATGGGCTACCCCACATGGTCTTACATCCAATGCCATGGGCCACCCCACATGGTCTTTACCTAGGACTGCCATGGGCTACCCCACATGGTCTTACATCCAATGCCATGGGCTACCCCACATGGTCTTACATCCAATGCCATGGGCTACCCCACATGGTCTTACATCCAATGCAACGGGCTCCCCTAGGGTCTTCATGCAAAACACATAATCACATATCATATCAAATCACATAATGACTAACACATATATCATAATCACATAATGGGCTGGCCTTGGTGCCTTAGACCCATGGGTATGGTGAGAAGACTCACCTGGCACTGCTGAAGTCCCGCAGACTCATTCCCACACTGCTGAAGTCCCGCAGACTCAACCCCAACTGTTGGATGACACATTCCCGAACTCACAATCGACGCTGCATCACACTTCATCCATCTCTGCTGACAAATCACATCCGGCATAACATTCTTCTCCGATGCTCACGAATTGCCTTCTACTCTAACGAAGCCTCCCTCTCCGGCATAGGTTCAACAAGAAAACAACATTCAACCATATACCTTCATCAATCGACTTGTATATGTATATCTTTGTTTGTAGTTCAATGAAGACGATCAAGATTCATGTTTCATTCATCAATCATCTTTATTTACTCTGATATACTTCCTGTGTGGAACTCGCATGAACCCAGATTAACAAATGCACACTACTCAAAGAAATCAACTCCATTACTACACTTGTTACTCACCAAAAAATGAGTTAAAACACCTTGAAGCGTCAACGAAGTCTCATCACCACAAGTCCGGCATCCGTTCCAGCACACTGCTTGGTCGTCGGAAACACACCCATCGCCACCCACTTCGCCGAAAGCCATGGCCGAACTCAGAAATCCTGTCACTCTTCTTGTTGACGTAGCCCCAAACAAATCAGAACCATGCCTTATATAAAATCCCACCATCTTCTTCCCTCTATAAACTATGTTTCTTTCATACCTGCCATTGTGAGCCCTTCAGAGGTCTAACCGAATTTCTTATTCCCTTTTTCTCCTCTCTATTTCCTCTACCCTTGGCGGCTCACAAAACAAAAGGAAAATAAGTAGGTTAAGTTGAAAGAGAATCCGATGCATACGCCCCAAAACAAACAGGAGGATATACCCCTATATAGGATGCGTCCAATGAAAGGGACAACATGTCCAAATTTCGGAATTTGGCATCTCGGGTCCCTGGTGTTCGATCTTATGATAGAATCTACCCTAATCTCGATTACTTTTAACAAAATTGATTCCTAACAATTGCTCAATACCCCTTATACTTATATTCCATTATAACGATGTTTAACTTTCCGAAGCCAATACCTTGCTAAATTATTATTGATTTTGGCTACAACATTATAAAATAAAATATAATTTATATCTCGGGGTTTCAAAGTTTTTATTTATTTAATTTCAAATTAGATGTTACAAAGAAGAAGAATAAGAAAAAGAAAAGGAAAAAGAAGAAGAGGAAGGTGTTCTAGTGTGTTGGTTCAATAAGCAAACATCATCATCATCCTCTTGTGCGTTCTCTGGGCCCTTGTAAGTGTTCAAGATCTAATCTTTTTGGTTCTAAGCTTATATATCTAGGTTTCTTGTCCATTTTATTCATGATTGTGGAAGTTTGATTGAAGGGATTCCATAAGGTTCGCAACTTTATGGATCCTTGAGGTCCCTTTGAGGTTATATGTTCTAGATCTGGAGTTCCTTGGAGTATTTTGGTCCCATGCATAAGTTGTGTTCATTCTCCTATATTTTGACCTAAGAAGGAAGAGACATGTATTGGACATGCATGTCCATAAAGCACCAATCTTTATGATCCATTAGGTAAATGAAAGCCATCTAGAAAACATGGAGGAGTGTCTTTAGTGATTAAGAAATTAATGGATTAGGCATGCTTCTTGAGGCCTTTAAGAACCTAGGTTTAGAGATCTTGTACTATTGGGATGTCTTAATGGATAAAGTTTGAGACTTTATCCATCAAGACCTTAGGAAGGATTAGATCTAAGCTTTGGAGCTCTTGGATTTGGGAGAAAACAACTTAACACGTTAAGCCGTTCAGACCCAGTTCCCACGACGTGGCCTTTAGGTTGCCACGGCGTGGCGACTGGGGATCAGTTGGACTATTTTGACATTTTGCGACCACGACGTGGCCAAAGGGAGGCCATGATATGGAGGCTTTCTAATGTTAATTATTGACTTTGACTTGCAAGTTGACTTTGGGTGTTGATTTTTTACCTGGGTTGACTTTTGGTCAAATTGCTAGTTTAGAAGGTGAATTAAGGTTTCATATTGTATGGTTGATTAGGCGGTGTGTAGCATCCCTTCCTTGTCTGTGTGTGAGCTGTTGGATTTTGATTGCATTTTGTAACACCCATAAAATTCATAAAAATTTAAAACTATTTCAAGCATCCAAAACCATTACTTATTATAAAATGTTTTCAAAATAGTTTCATATCAGAGTATCCTAGAAATCAAAGTCATAAAATGAGAGGAGGTGCACGATCAAGCCTTCGCCTTCCCGCGATCATCCAAAGTACCTGAAACAAAATCCAAAACTGTAAGCCTAAATCTTAGTGAGTTCCCCCAAAATACCGATACATAACAAATAGCACACATAATAACAGCATGTAATGGGTCCATAGCTTCCCAGACTGGATTACCCCTGAGCCCACAATATGAGTCTGGCTTGCCTTACAGGCCTATAGCTCACATATGGCTTGCTCCCGAGCCCACAACATAAGTCTGGCTTGTTCTCGAGCCCACGACTTATGATTAGCTTGCCCCTTCAGTCCTACGACTGAAATATAAATAATCAGGCCTCAGTGCGAGTCTGGCATGCTCCCCTGGCCCTCAACTCACATATGGAATGCTTTGGAGTCCTCAGTATGAGTCTGGCATGCTCATCTCATATTTGGCATACTCTAGGCTTTGCCGGTTACCACACGGAGCAGTACAACCTCAACCCTACCCACACAACATGTCGACATGTAACAACTAAATACACATACAGGTAATCAAACAATATCACAGGTAGTCCTACAAATCTACCAGACTAACATATCAACTAGCATGCATCTCTAACTCACACTCAGCATATCAACATCTATTAGGATATTAATCCAATGGGCCGGCCTTGGTGCCTTCGACCCCTAAGTATAGTGAGGAAACTCACCTTACAAGCGGTGTTGAACTGATAAAATCGAATCCTAACTCACAGCTCCGAACTCAACTGCCTCTAACCACCATAAGATCAAAATACCCTCAGAAGTCAAACTTGGTCAACCATGGTCAAAGTCAATAGTCAACTGTCAAGGTCAACAGTCCATGTTGAGCCAACTCGTTGAGTGCATCTACTGACTCATCGAGTTCCTACATATCTCATAAGATCGGGAAAAACCCTAACCAACTCGTCTAGTTATCTCACCAACTCTCCGAGTTCACTCAGAATCCATAAAGCAGGAAAAACCTGACTCGAATCATCGACTTGGCTAAGCAACTCGTCGAGTTCTCTCCCTATTGCACACATTCGAATGGTTCTTCGATTCCAGGGACTCTAAGGCTCAGATCTGCACCCCTAATGTTCCTTAAAGGATAAAGTTTCCAAGTTTATCCTCTGATGCCATCCTAAACGTCCAAAAACTCTTAATCACGCCTTGTAAACCCAAAGGCTTAACCATTAAGCCCAAGAACTTGGAGATATGGAATCCACTCTTTTTCAGAAGAGGTTCTAACCTCAAAGAAGTCCCAAAGATTGAAGCTTTATAGACATGCATTTCCAATGCATGTCTTGAAGGCAAAATGGGATAAAAAGAAGAATTAAGCCCTAACATCCATGCATGGCACCAAACTTGATCAAAAGTTAGATCTAACCCACTATGAGGCTCCCTTGCCCTGGAGATCCATAAAGTTGCAAGCTTTATGAATCTCCATGCATGAACATCTAAGAATAAGGAGGGAAAAAGGGACAAAATCCAAGATCTAGCTATGCATGTACATAAAAATCGAGTTTTGAATACTCACAATAGTCCACCTCAGTGCTAAAACGAAGACGCCTGCTAAATCCTTGCATCTTTCTCACCAACTTCTTCTCTTCTTGCTCCAAAGTGTCAACTAGCTCACAATATGGAAGGAAAATAGAGATTAGGGTTTGCACTATCGATATTAGGGTTTGGAGGTTGATAAGGAGTCAGCCTCTATGACTTAAGGAGATTATATAGGGTGTAAACCCTAAAAATTAGGGTTTTCATAATCTGGTGCCAACTTGTCGAGTTGGGTCTTCCAACTCGTCGAGTAGGCTTTGTAAATTACGCGGCCATCTAGGTCTCTACACGACGAGTTGGGGCCTCCAACTCGTCAAATAGGTCTTATGAAATGCATAAAACCCTTAAATTTCATACCTGGGAGTCGGGATGTTACAATTCTCCCCTACTTGATCTAGGCTTCGTCCTCGAAGCCTGTTGCGATGAACAACTCCGGATAATGCTGTCGCATCTCGGCCTCCGGCTCCCAAGTCCATTCGGATCCCCTCCGATGCTGCCATTGTACCTTTACCAAAGGTATCTCCTCTTTACGTAGAATATTTACCTTCCTTTCCAAAACAGTCACTGGTCTCTCTACATAGTTTAGGCGCTCGTCGACATGAATATCATCCAATGTTACAATCGCCTCCTCATCCAATACGCACTTCCGCAACTGTGAAACATGGAATGTGTTATGGATCTGAGAGAGCTCCTCCGTGAGATCTAGTATATACACCACCTTGCTAACCCTGGCAATAATCCGGAATGACCCAATGTATTGGGGACCCAACTTTTCCCTCTTACTGAAGCGGATCACACCCTTCCAGGGTGAGACCTTCAGTAACACCATGTCGCCAACCTGAAACTCCAACTCAGATCGGCGCCGGTCGGCGTAACTCTTCTGCCGACTCTGAGCAGTCTGCAACCGCTGCCTAATCTATTGAATCATCTCGGTAGTCTGCAAAACTACCTCGGTCCGACCCATCACCATGTGACCAACTTCACCCCAACATACTAGGGTGTGGCATCTCCGTCCATACAAACAACTCAAAGGGTGGAGCACCAATACTATAATGAAAGCTGTTGTTGTAGGAGAACTCTACAAGGGGTAGGTATGCTTCACTCCAACATACTAGGGTGTGGCATCTCCGTCCATACAAACAGCTCAAAGGGTGGAGCAATAATACTATAATGAAAGCTGTTGTTGTAGGAGAACTCTGCAAGGGGCAGGTATGAGTTTCAGCTCCCGCCAAAGTCAATAACGCAGGCCTGCAACATATCCTCGAGGGTCTGTATGGTCCGCTCACTCTTGCCGTCTGTCTGCGGATGATAAGTTGTACTGAAATACAGTCGCGTGCCCAGTTCCTCGTGGAATTCTTGCCATAAACAAGAGGTGAACAGAACATTACGGTCTAAAACAATAGAGACTGGAACCCCATTGCGAGCAACGATCTCGCAAATATACACATCGGCCAGCTTCTCGGCCGACGATCTCTCCCGAATGGGCAGAAAATGGGTTCTCTTGGTTAATCGATCCACGATGACCCAAATATCGTCGAAACCCTTTTCCGTTCTCGGCAATTTTGTGATGAATTCCATCGTGATCTATTCCTATTTCCACATGGGAATCTCTAGAGGCTGCAGCTTGCCATGCGGCCTTTGATGCTCGGCCTTGACCATCCTGCGGGTCAAACACCTCTCGACGTACCAGGCGATCTCCCTCTTCATACAAGGCCACCAGTAACTCAGTCTCAGATCCCAGTACATCTTGGTGACCCTGAGTGAACAGAGAAGCGAGACTTATGCGCCTCCTCTAATACAATCTGTCTAACCCCACCAGATATCGGAACCCATACCCGACCACAACGGGTCAACAATCCCCGACCATCCTGCAGGAATCTGGTGGTTTCGCCCCTAATCATCTCTAGCTTCTAGTTCTCCTGTCATACATCCTCGGTCTGAGCTTCCCTAATCAATCTCACAAGTGGAGAATCCACTGATATCCTCATACATGTCGCTGGAGCAGAAGATCTAGCCTACTTGTGGCTCAGGGCGTCCGCCACAACCTTCGCTTTACCCGGATGGTAAAGGATCTCGCAGTCATAATCCTTGACTACCTCCAACCACCTACGTAGCCTCATGTTCAGGTTTAGCTGGTCCATGATGTGTCTCAAACTCTTGTGGTCTGTGTATATGGTACAACAGACCCTATAGAGATAATGTCTCCAAATCTTGAGAGCGAATACAACCGCTCCTAACTCCAGATTGTGTGTGGGATATCTTATCTCATGCGGCTTCAACTGCTATGAAGCATAGACTATCACCCGTCCTCTCTGCGTGAGGACTGCTCCCAATCCGACGATCGATGCATCACATAACACCACGAAATCCTCAACTCCCTCAGGGAGTGTCAAAACTGGCGCCTCGCAGAGTCACTGTTGTAGACTCTCAAATGCAGTCTGCTGCTCAGGGCCCCACCGGAAATCCACCCCCTTCCTCGTCTGACGAGTGAGGGGTACTGCAATTTTGGAGAAATCATGTATGAATCTCCAGTAGTACCCTGTCAATCCCAAGAAGCTCCTGATATCCGAGGGAGATTTCGGAACCTCCCACTGCATAACCACCTCGATCTTGGCCGGGTCGACAAAAATCCCCTCCTGGTTAACGAAATTTCCAAGGAACTGAACCTCTCGCAACCAAAACTCACATTTTAAGAACTTGGCATACAACCATTATCGCCTCAAGACTCCCAATAGCTCACGAATATGCGCCTCATATTGCTCTCTGGTCTTGGAATGTACCAAGATATCATGATCAAGCATCGATCTGCATACCCGATTCATCAGATCCATGAATACTGTCGGCGCATTGGTGAGCCCAAACGGCATCACCACGAACTCGTAATGTTCGTAACGAGTCCGGAACGCAGTCTTTTCCACGTCCCCCCCCCCCCCCCCCCCCTCACTCTGACCTGATGGTATCCGGACCTCAAGTCTATCTTGGAGAACCAAGATGCTCCCTATAGCTGATCAAAGAGATCATCAATTCATGGAAGGGGATAACGGTTCTTCGCCGTCAGTTTGTTTAACTCCTGGTAATCGATGCACATCCGGTGTGAACCATCCTTCTTCTTGACGAAGAGAATCGGCGCTCCCCACGGAGAACCGCTCAGACGGATGAACTGCTTGTCTAGCAATTCTTGCTATTGAGATGACAGCTCCTGCATCTCTGGTAGTGCCAATCGGTACGAAGCCTTGGCAATAAGGGCCGCACCTGGAACAAGGTCGATCCTGAACTCGACCTGCCTCTCCGGAGGTACTCCGGGCAACTCCTCCGGAAACACATCGGCAAACTCTCTGACGAATGGAACCTCTGAAACTGAGACCTGATCCCCTGACTTGCGTGTCCACCACATACGCCACATAATCTGCACATTCGTGCAGAATATACTGTCGAGCCTTAGTGGCTGACCAGAACCCTGAACCCAACCAGATGCCCTCGCCGTAGATAAAACAGGGAAGAATATATTCAACCCTAAAATCCGCCGCCAATGAATATATTCAACCACTAACAGAAATCGACAATGTCAATAAAAAAATTTAAGCTCAATCGATTATTAAGGAGGAATAAGTTTGTAGATCCACGACGAGATAACATGAAAAAACGATGAATGAATACGAAATACGATGATATGTGAACGTGATGTTGAAGAATGGATGAATAAAGTTGATGAATTAGTTTCTCTTTCCTCAATTAGTGTGGAAAAATGATAAAGAAAAAAGTAATAAATGATTCCAAACCCACACAGTGCAACATATAACGCGTCCAATAAGGCAACCACGTACTCAGTTAATGGCATCCCACTACTGATTTGTGTTGAAAATATACATGTGGCCACCTGTACTGTACTGGTTGTTAGAGGTGAAAGGGACTAACGGAGCATGTTATAACCCATTGTATACCCCCCCCCCCTCTCCCACAGCAAAATCTAAAGTTGAAAGATAGATGGACTACAATGTTATGTTTCCTTTTGTCAACTACGAGACTTGAACCATCAACTCTTTAGAAGAGAAAAACTTTTTTGAAAAGTGCGTGACACGGTCATGAAAGAGGTTGCTTTGCATCATAGTCAAATACGTACCCTCTCCCCCAAACCTAAAAAATCAGAAAACCGTAATGGATGGTGGAAGGATAGCTAATACACACCATATAAATCATGCTAATAAACTCTAGTTTTATCTAATACATGACTCGTGACTTTAACCCTCATTTTATTAAAATATTCGATATAACTAAAGCAAAGGCCCTTTTATTTAACCCATTTTTTTTAACAAAATATAAAAATGTTATATATTTTGTAGTGTTATCTATATCCTGTTTTAGGCTATCAATTTCCGTTATAAATATCCCAATCAACCAATGAAGACGTATAAGGTTCAGTTAAGAAAATTAAATATAAGATAGATTCAATCAATCAAAACTTCAACTTCAAATATGAAAGAAAAAAAGGAACGTTTCAACTTCAAATATGAAAGAAAAAAAGGAACAAGATAAATTTGGCAATTGCAGACGTGAGAAACACCTTGCTGACGTCACTTTATCCACGAATGGGAATTCTGTTCACCGAAGCAGATATGGTTTCACGTGAAAGTTAAGCATTGCCCACGTCTAGCTACAATTTAACTGGGTCAACATTTCCTTTTATTAAAAACAGATAAAATAAATATATGTTTGTGTTTTTTATCAACTATTTAAATAATCATAGTAAATTAAACTTCTATAATGATTCATGAAAGACATAGATGTGGGTGGTTTAAATACGTGAATATGTCACATATTTTGTGAATGTTTTAATCAAATGTATATATTTCTTTTGTGTTTTAGCATTGACAGATCCAAAATAATAATTATACAACACGTTACACATATACACATGTGATATATGTGTATGTATATGTCAGTATGTTTGTTGGATAAGTATTCTTAATATATTTGAATATGTAAATGCTATAAAGCACAAAAAGATATATGTTTTTTTTAACTATGATATAAGCAAATATGTATAATACTAGGTGGTTCTAAAAGCATCAATAAAGAAGTTTAAAAGTCGTGATAAGGTAAGTATCATGGCTGTAAATTCTAATATTTTCTCATATGAGTCCCCTTTCATTCCATATATATATATATATATATATATATATATATATATATATATATATATATATATATATATATATATATATATATATATATATATATATATATATACACAACGTACAATACAAAACATAAACAGGTCAAACATAAAATGAGCCAACAATATACATAAGAAACATTCATTAAAATATACATATGCTAACAGCCCCCTGCAGTTTGAACGGGGGTGAGAATCATGAACGTTCAAGCTGGACTGAAACTCAATGAGCAATGGAGACGGAAGACTATTTGTAAAAATATCTGCATATTAGGATGAAGATGGGACATGAACACGCACCTGACTCGTGGCAACTTTGTCTCGGACAAAGTGCAAATCAATCTCTATATGCTTTGTACGTTGATGATGGACCGGGTTGGATGACATATAAACAACACTAACGTTAGGGGCGGAGCTTCAACATTTGATTTGGGAGGGCCAAAAATATAATATGTATAAAAATCGGTGAACAGGGGGGCATGGCCAAAATTTTATATTTTTGGGCCTAATATGTATGAAATTAAAATAGAGGGGCTAGTTCTAACAAAAAAATCAAGGGGGGGGGGGGGGGGGGGGGGCACAGCCCCCTTACCCCTATTAAGCTTCGCCCTTGACTAACGTTATCACAATAAACAATAGTAGCTTTGGCAGGTATATAGTGAAGCTCAAGAAGAAGATTACGAATCCAACATGTTTCAGCCACAACATTTGCAACACTCCTGTACTCGGCTTCGACACTGAACCTGGAAGTCGTATTCTGACGTTTGGAGGGCCACGATAGAAGACTGTGTCCTAAAAAGACACAATAACCAGATGTAGAGCGTCGGGTAACAAGGCATCCTACCTAGTCAACATCAGAGTAGGCAGTGAGGGTACGACTGATGGGAGGGCATATAAGTGTAGTCCATGGGAAGTGGTACCTCGAATATATCGCAAGATGCGCTTGAGAGCAGTGAAATGGGGCTCGCGCGGGTCATGCATGTATAAACATATATGTTGAACAGTATAGGTAATATCTGGGCGAGTGAATGTAAGATACTATAATGCACCAGCCAGACTGCGATATAAGGTGGGGTCAGCAATAGGAGGACCAGTGCCATTAAACTTAGCAGACAAGTTGACTGGAGTTGATGTTGGTTTGTAGTTTGTCATAGAAGCCCGGTCAAGAATCTCAGTGGCATATTTGTGTTAGGATAGAAACAACCCGTCAGCTGATCGAGTGGCTGAGATACCAAGAAAATAGTGAAGATCCCCAAGATCTTTCATAGAGAAGTCTTCACTTAATAAGGAAATGATGTGAGCCAAAAGCTGAGAAGAGGAACCTGTAAGAACAATATCATCAACATAAAGTAACAAATATGCTATGTGAGTTCCTTGTTAGTAGATGAATAAGGATGAGTCACATCTGTTATGAACAAAGTCAATAGGAGAGATAAAATTAGCAAATCGCTGAAACCATGCATGTGGTGCTTGCTTGAGACCATACAACGATCGTTGAAGCAAAAAAAAAAAAACATAATCAGGGAGAGAAGGATCCGAAAAACCTGGTGGCTGGTGCATATTTAATGTTTCCTGTAGATGTCCATGAAGAAAAGTATTCTTCACATCTAGTTGTCTGATAGGCCACTTATGAGTGACAACAATACTGAGAACTGCGCGGATAGTAGCGAGTTTCACAACAAGACTAAAAGTCTCGTCACAATTAATACCAGGTCATTAATTGCGAACATTAGCAACAAGACCTGCCTTATAGTGCAATAATGACCCATCAGCATTAAGTTTCTACTTGAACAACCATATACAATTAACGATGTTAGCAGCAGGTGGTCTTGGAACAAGTTCCTAAGTTTTGTTAGAGATAAGAGCAACATATTCGTCTGTCATTGCATTAAGCCAGTTGGAATACTTTAAAGCTTGTAAATAATTTTTGGGAACAGGAGAAGCGGTGTCAACATGTAGGTTTAATTTACGAATGGGTTTAAAGATGCCCTGTTTAGCGTGAGTAAGCAATGGATGTTGAGAGTGAGTAAAGGTTTGAGGAATAATCGGTGATATAAGAGAATGAGGAGATTCAATAGGCTCATTGGAGCTGATAGAGGAAGGTGAAGTTGATTGAATTGAGCTGGTGGGAGTGGGAGAAGAAAGGTTTGAGGAAGGTAGATAAGGTGAGGTTTGGGTTGAATAATGCGTAGATGGCGACATAGGGGCGACCATGGTTGGACTAGGATGTGTTGGCACCGATGTTAAATTAAGAGGGTGAGAGAAGTCGGGATCATCAAGAAATGAGTAGGAAGGAGCTTTGTTTAGTGTCATGGAGCCAAATGGAAAAACAATTTCATCAAATACCACATGACGAGATATGATGATTTTTGTTCATGTCAATATTGAGACAACGATATCCTTTGTGGTTTGATGGATAACGAGAAAGTTGCATGGAGTTGATCTTGGGGAGAGTTTGTAGGAAGGATCAATGTGAGGAAAATAGAGACAACCAAACACACGAAGATGGTCATAGGATGGGTGTTTATTGTATAATTTAAAAAAGGGAGTGTCATTATTGAGGGTGATGGATGGAAGGATGTTTAGAATATTAGTCGCCATATGAAGTGCTTCAGTCCAAAAAGTTGGAGGAAGTCGAGCATGGAATAAAAGAGTACAAATGGTGTTATTTAAAGTGTGAAGCATGCGTTTGGCTTTTTCGTTTTGTTGAGAGGTGTAAGGACACAAACAATGAAATTGGATACCATTTTGAGAAAAAATGGTGAAATTTTTTATTCTCATATTCACCTCCATTATCACATTGAAAAGACTTGATACTAGTTTGAAATTGATTATTGAAAAATTCAAGAAATGCACAAATTAGTCAAAAACATTAGATTTGGCACGAATAGGATAGACCCAAACATAATGACAAAAATCATCTAAAAATATGATATAATATTTAATACCACTCAAACTTTCAATAGGAGATGTTGAAACATCAGTGTGTTTTAATTCAAAAGGAAATTGTGAAACAGAAATAAATGAACTAAACGACAATTTAACATGTTTGCTCATTGGACATGCATGACACAAAGTAGAGTTTTTTATTAGATGAACACATAATAGAACAATTATGAACAAAATGATTGAAAATGTGTTGACTGGGGTGACCAAGATGTTGATGCTATATGGATGGAGCAACAAAGATGAAGGCTTGAGTTTGTAGAGAAGTGAAGATATAAAGATCTCCAATGATGTCACATCGGATGAGATTTTGATTGGTGCAAAAACCCTTCATGAAAACCCCAAAATAGTCAAATTCAATGGAACAATCATTTTCACGAACAAAACTACGAACATAAATCAGGTTTTTATTTATAGAGGGAGTAATTAAAACATTTCGAATAGTCAAAGTACGATAAGGATTAGAAAAAGGAAGAGTAGTGTGACCAATTTTGGTTATATGTATTAAAGATCCATCACCAACTAATACATATGAAGAAGAATTATTGATTTTATCAGAAACAGACTTGAGTATACCTGAATTTGAGTGAAGATGCGAGGTGGCACTAGTATCCATGTACCATTCGGATTGAAATGAGTCATTTAACGTCATAATATTGAACATATGTGGAAGTGTTATGGATCCAATATTGCTAGAAAGATTGAAAGATAAAGTATAAGGATCTTCGTGCTGCATGATGTCAAAAATTCACAATGACACAAATATAAAATCAGATGTGTAAAATGAAACTTCGAGTTTTAGGGTAAAAATCAAAGATTTAGATATGTCGTCTATAATCGATAGAAACAATCAAGACTACGGCAATAGATCCAAGAAAAACACAAAACCCTAATTGAACTCGACTGAAGAATTGTGATTGAGTTACACTATCTCCTGCTCTGATACCAATTGTAGAACAATAAAACTTAAGATCGATAGATTTTATAGTAAATAACGTGAAATTTATGACAAGAACAAGGATCAAAAGAGTGTCGAATGTTTTTATTATAATAACCCTAGAAGAGTTCAACGAGAACTTTTCTGTAAGAGCTAAGTAGGGCGACAAAGTGTTAACCCTAATAGATACATGCATGCAATATATATAGGCTAGTCGATAAGCACAAACACACAAGAATGGACATGCCTATCTCGGATAAATAAACCTATACAAAATACATTTGACACAATACTAATAAGCCCAACACTAAATCATACAGAGTCAGATTTTTACGAAATTTATATTTTCAGGATCGGGACGACGTGTAGTTACAGTGTATATATATATATATATATATATATGTGTGTGTGTGTGTGTGTGTGTGTGTTTGTGTGTATGTCTTTTGGCGCACTTATTACCTTTTACAGATGATTTGGTTGATTTTTCCTATTTTTCTAAATACGAAACTTATATTATATAGTCTGCAGCATGCACAACTACTGATTATCCTAATCAAAGATTTAATTATAATAATTATTACTATATGTAGCCCGAATTTGCGGGTGTTACATCATCTAACACAATATAGATGACAACCACTATACTATTTGATGACATTCTCGTGGACACACATGCAACGATGGACTTTGTGCATATTTGTTGTACTCTACTTCCTACGGACATGTATTATGGAGAAATCCATGTAACAGTATTGTCAGCATAGGTGATTAAGATGATCCTTAGGAATGAAAATAGAAATAAAACCTACTGATTTGTATTGCGGAGAAATCCTTGTAACAGTACTATCAGCTACGATAACTAAGATGACCCTTAGGATAGATCCTTAGGAATTAATAAAGAAGAAAACGAGGATAAGTAATCGAGTTAATTGTTTGATAATTAAAACATATTAAACTATACTAGTATTATTTTTGGTTGAAAACTCTACATATTCACTAGGTTTCATAACCTGACCCACTCAGTTTTTTTGTATCATACATAGCGATACAAATGTATATGAATGATGATAAATTCAAGGAAATGCAGATTGTTACTCTAAGATAGTATAAGACATGTTTATGCTTATGTTTTTTTTTATCATTTATGACATCTCAATATTTTATAAATCATTGAAAAATATTTCTTCAGAAATATTTTTACTGGACTAAATTCTGCATTTATAAATAAAATTTGTTTTAAATAAGGATATCCTAAAATTTTTAAAATGGCCGTGAAAATGGAAATGTTACAGAATTCGACCACCATCAACTCCTGAAAAATCTTCACTAACCTACAAATCGAGAACCAGAAGGAGAAATCATCTCTAAAAAATGCTCAATCCCTCTTCTTTGAAATGATTTTCTAAAATTGTTGTGTGTATGTGTGTTCATCCCCTTAAACATAGTGGCAATGAAGTCTTGTTTAGATTCTCTGGTTATTAGGTTTGTAACTTTATGAAAATAAATGTATAAGTGGAGAGAGATGGGTGGACATTTTAAAAAAACGAAAAATATAAATCACAAGAGTATAATCGATTTTTAAATGTATAGAGTCTCATGTTAAACCAGTGATTCACGACCAAAACTTTTTAAATTACAATCATAGAATTTTGCCAATGACCATTTCTTGCAATTTTGTTTGTAGTAATTCACCTTAAAAAAAAAAAAAAAACACCGTCACACGTCACATGACGGAAATAATAGTTTGACGTGGCGTGAAAACTTTTTTTTTTTTGAAATCCTTAAAAGGCGGCAATTAGTGCGCGTGAACCCTCGTGTCCACACGTACGCAACAAATAAATTTTCAACAATTATGAACTAAATCTTTCTAAAGTTATCCTCCTACTTTATCAAAACGTCAAACCACATCCCTGGTTTTTATTGCTCTTGTTCTTTTGGCCCACTCGTGTACGCAAACAATTTAGAGTTGTCTCTTTCTCTTTAATTGCTTTGCACTTTCAACTTGATAATTTGAAATTAGGCTTTTGACACTTGTAATAAATAATGAAATATATGAATCATTTGATTTTGAATTGATGATTTACAATTATTTTTTTCCGTGGTTCACTTGACACCTGTACATGATAATTCTTAATTGTTATATTATTTTTCTAATACAGTTCTAATAAAATAAAATACAATAAATGTTGTCAATAATAGCCATATGGTAAAGAGAAATATGTTGGTCTATTTTGTTTAACCATTAGGATGAAATATCATTATTATTATTTTTTGTCTAGGTGAATAAAATTTGCTATTAAATCACCAAATTTTGTTTCACATATAAATTCATAAATAGAAGAAGCTAGATACTAATGAGAAATGTAAGAAATAATCATGACTATTGGGTCAAATTTATCCGACGATCGTGATTTTTACGATATCAAACCGTGTTGTATACATATGTAATCGCCTATTTAATCTAGGCCACTGATTTTTGTATTTAAGGATAAGATTCTTCTTAAATATTATATTTAACGTAATATACTTAAAATTTAATTTACACAAAAATTACTGTGCAAAACCTTTTTTGAAAACTAGTCAAATATTGAATATGATATTTACAATTTCTAATATATATTTAAGTTTTGCCACGTTTATTTTAATAAATTTTCGTAACATAAAATATTATTATATATCATTTCATGATTAATAATATGTTTTAATAAAACAACATAATAATAGAAAATACGATGATATATTTTTTAATTTGAACTTTTTAATGTGCTATTTAAATATAAAATAATTCTAAGAGTTATGATTTTATATGTCTTGTTTTTAACGTTGAGTATTAATACAGAGTTATCAAAATTGAATTCTTTACGATTGATCAACAATAATATTTCCACGTTATTATATCAATCATATCAATCTAATCGTGTCGTATCTCTTGCAAGAATGACCCGTAAATATTCATACTTATAGACTTTTCTTATATTCTATAAAAAAATGTATGATAAATCATAATCAATGGTGTCACTTGTCAGCAACTTATATTGAATTTTTACTAAGAAAGATGCACGTCTAATTTAGAAAACAAAACCCATTCCTTAAATGTTATAAATATTATCACTTACGATATATAAAGGGCAATTTTAGCCATTTAGAGAAAGTCCAAGTCACTTTATGTAATTTCCCTAAATTTCACTCAAAACTCTGGTTTAAATTTTGAAACACACACACACACACATTCTCTCTCCTTTTTTATTTTCACTTGTCTTTCAGCTTAAGTTTCTCGGTTTTCTAACCTTCGGTGCGCGTTTTCACAGCTACAAAATCTCCCAAACCTTTAGCTTCCATGGCGATTCTAGAGAGAGAAACAAACAGATAAACTAAAAACATTGCTTCCCGCGTTTACCATCAAAGTTCTCATTCATGCGTGCAAGCTACAGCCCCCTTTCCATTTGTTTCATCATCTTAACCGTTTCATCTTTATCTCTCGCCAATCTTCTTCTTCTCCCCATTTCTTCAATCTTTTTCAACACTCATTGAATCCCAATCTGGTTAGCTTAAACACTTGCCTTTTTCCACAATCGCTTTTATTACATAATCATTTTTTTTCTTTGTATTTGAGGTTTTGATTGGTTTCACAAGCTCGTCTGTTGCAGATTAGCTGTTTGTTCAATTGTCTAGCTGAATTTTGGGGATTTTTTCTTTTTCTACAGTTCGTTGGTTAATTTGAAACTTTGGAACCGCATTGGTAGAAGTTTTTATTAGATCTATTTGATTTGAAACAATGGGAGCGCACGTTAGCAAGAGATCTGCTGCAGCTACTACCTCTTCTGATTCACCTGCAATCACTTTGAAAAACACACAACAAATCATCACAGAGCTTAACGCATATGAAGCAGCTTGCAGATCTGATACTGATCTGCAATCGTTTGACGCCATGCTACATGCTCGAGCAAACAACGTGATCAATACTTTGGCTGTTGGGGTTGAAGTTCGAGCTTTATCTTTCGATACTTTGAAAGAAGTTACAGAGTGTTTGTTGGAAATGAATCAAGAAGTCGTGAAGGTGATCTTACATTGCAAGAAAGATATATGGAAGAATCAGGAATTGTTCGAGTTAGTAGAAGAGTACTTCGAGAATAGCCTTCAAACCCTCGATTTCTGTTCTGCTTTGGATAAATGTTTGAAAAGAGTTCGAGATAGCCAACTGTTGATTCTTGTCGCTTTGCAACATTTTGATGACGATGAAGGTGTGGAAGAGAACAGATACGAAAAAACTCTCGAAGATTTGAAGAATTTCAAAGACGCTGGTGATCCATTTACTGAAGAATTCTTCAAAATATTCCATTCTGTTTACAGACAACAAATGGTGATGCTCGAGAAGCTACAAGCAAAGAAGACAAAGTTAGATAAAAAGGTGAAGTATCTTCAAACATGGAGGAAAGTGTCTTCTGTAATCTTCGTGGCTACTTTCGCAGCGGTGTTGATATGCTCTGTGGTGGCGGCAGCCATGGCAGCACCACCGGTGGCGGCTGCTTTAGCAGCAGCCACCGCCATCCCTCTTGGATCAATGGGGAAATGGATTAACTCCCTTTTGAAAAACTACGAGAACGCCATTAAAGGGCAAAAGGAGATTATCAGTTCAATGCAAGTTGGGGGTTTTGTGGCAATTAGGGATCTTGATACGATTCGTGTTCTTGTTGATAGGCTTCAAATGGATATAGAGGAGATGATGAAGAATGCTGGCCATGTGATCGAAGGAGATGAAATGGTGAAAATTGCAATTGAAGAGATTAAATTGAAGTTGAATTCGTTTATGAAAAATGTTGATGATTTGGGGATGCAAGCTGATAATTGTAGCAGGGATGTTAGACGAGCTAGAACTGTTGTTCTTCAAAGGATCATTAAACCACCACAGCATAATTGATGATGATGATGATGACGATGATCATCATAATTGATGATGATGATGATGATAATGGGTCAATCTCTTCTGGTATGATGATCATCTTTAAATGCAAAATAAGTTAAAGATTTGTGTTGAAATTTGATGTTTTTAGGAAGAAAAGAAAAGGGTTAGTGTTGAAAATTGATATGGTTATTTTATAATTAAGGATTGTTCATTCATATGTTCATTTGTTCGTATTGATACTATATGATATGGAGTATATTAAATAAAACTTTATAAGATTGTTGTTTTTTTAATTGATTAAGTATCTTAATGGTAGCATGTGCTATATTTTCTTTTTCTTTTTCTTGATGTTTTATTGTTTTATTATCTTTATAATGGTTTTAATGAGTACTATGTTTGACTATTGGAAGTATTGAATGGACAAAATGATAGTATTTGATATGTTACTTTACTTGAGTATTGGGTTCAAGGTCTTTGTCATTTTAACTAATTTAGTCAAGGTTGTTGATGATTCTTCCCTTGTTTAAAGTTATATCAAATATGTTACTTTTTTTTATAAAGAAAAGAAAATCAAATATGTTACTTTAGTTGAATACTTTGTTGAATTTAAGTTATATCAAATAGGTTACTTTTTTTTTACAACGCAACTTTGTGGAAGTAGTGGTACGTTAATTTGTTTTTAGATCCGTCCAACACAACTTTTGATTTATGGAAAGTTGCAATGTTTGTGGTAAAAAAACACTCAATTTGATTTAGGAATGAATTTTATAGTATTTTTCCATCATATCATTATTCTTTTGCTTTGGGTAAGGGGAGACACAATTGTAACCATTTGATTTGGTCGTAATGCTACGCTTACTCAAAAGCCAACATATATCTCTAGTCGAAGAATATATATAGGCGTGGTTCATTTTCAAGATTCATTTAACGACATCGATCTATGAAATGGCATTTTTGTGGATTAATTCAATATTCACCATCGATAATACATGTGAATTTAACTCTCTACAGGACATATTCATTCATATGATTATTACCATCATTTACATTTGTCTTCGTTTATGGTTACTCTCCTAAGATGATTGACTGAATGTTTAGAATACTAATTGTTATTGATAGGTTAAACATGTTGATATCAATGTTTTCTTTTGAAAGAGACTGAAAAATATAATACACATTCACATCCTATGTTAATAAACTTAATATCAATAATATTAATGTTGATGGATACAATCATACAAGATACATTAATTCATAACTTAAACATAATTGTTTAATGTTCTAGTATTTAAAAATTTATCTTATTATTTAATAAAATTATATTTATTTGTTTTATATCTTTATTTTTATGATTGAGGATTTTTAAAAAAATATTTTTTTAATGTTTTGTTTAAATACATTATCTAATATTGTAATACATTATTTTATTTTATTTTTTTACGTTTTGTTCGAATACTTTATTTAATATTGTTTTTAGACATTGTGTTTGACTTTTAGTCATACATAGGCTAATCTAGAACAGTTATATGCTAATGGACTTAGAATTTTTTTTAATGAATAATAAAAAAATTGATACGACTACGTGTTATGAATTTTTTTTTCTTAAACACGATTCCGATTCTATGGACATTCATTTATGACTATCAGTTACGAATAGTGTTGGAATACACAAATGCATAACAATTTTGGTAAGCAAAACCCAATATGCATCTTGGTTTGAAGAATAAAATTATCTTCCTAGAATTACTCATGACAACCGACAAGATCCATGAAGAAATCTCTAAGTGCGGTTTTGTTCCAATACTTAATTTGTTTTTAGATCCGTCCAACACAACTTTTGATTTATGGAAAGTTGCAATGTTTGTGGTAAAAAAACACTCTTTTGATTTAGGAATGAATTTTATAGTATTTTTCCATCATATCATTATTCTTTTGCTTTGGGTAAGGGGAGACACAATTGTAACCATTTGATTTGGTCGTAATGCTACGCTTACTCAAAAGCCAACATATATCTCTAGTCGAAGAATATATATAGGCGTGGTTCATTTTCAAGATTCATTTAACGACATCGATCTATGAAATGACATTTTTGTGGATTAATTCAATATTCACCATCGATAATACATGTGAATTTAACTCTCTACAGGACACATATTCATTCATATGATTATTACCATCATTTACATTTGTCTTCGTTTATGGTTACTCTCCTAAGATGATTGACTGAATGTTTAGAATACTAATTGTTATTGATAGGTTAAACATGTTGATACCAATGTTTTCTTTTGAAAGAGACTGAAAAATATAATACACATTCACATCCTATGTTAATAAACTTAATATCAATAATATTAATGTTGATGGATACAATCATACAAGTTACATTAATTCATAACTTAAACATAATTGTTTAATGTTCTAGTATTTAAAAATTTATCTTATTATTTAATAAAATTATATTTATTTGTTTTATATCTTTATTTTTATGATTGAGGATTTTTAAAAAAATATTTTTTTAATGTTTTGTTTAAATACATTATCTAATATTGTAATACATTATTTTATTTTATTTTTTTACGTTTTGTTCGAATACTTTATTTAATATTGTTTTTAGACATTGTGTTTGACTTTTAGTCATACATAGGCTAATCTAGAACAGTTATATGCTAATGGACTTAGAATTTTTTTTAATGAATAATAAAAAAATTGATACGACTACGTGTTATGAATTTTTTTTTCTTAAACACGATTCCGATTCTATGGACATTCATTTATGACTATCAGTTACGAATAGTGTTGGAATACACAAATGCATAACAATTTTGGTAAGCAAAACCCAATATGCATCTTGGTTTGAAGAATAAAATTATCTTCCTAGAATTACTCATGACAACCGACAAGATCCATGAAGAAATCTCTAAGTGCGGTTTTGTTCCAATACTTAAAATCTACATTTACTCATGCAATATTATTGCAATGTTCAATATCGTATAGTCCAATCAACAAACACTCATGACAATCTTAAATTCCAATACTCACTCTCGGGAGTACGACCATATGTAGAGTTTTGAACATAATTTAATATTTTGGAAGTGGGTTCAAAACATGCAAAACTGAAACACAGTAATGAATAACATATTTTGATAACAACAAATGCTTTTTATTAAGTCTATGTGAAATAAACATCAAAATGGTTACAATTCATAATGTTATACATTTCTAAATTAAATCAAATAAACACAAGTGGTCAATCTAATTCATTTGCAGATCAAATGTCTCAAGACTTTGTCTGACTAATAGACTTGGTCGGTGGTATTGGCTTAGTGAACGGATCAACAATGTTATCTTCTGATATGATCCTATTGATAATGATATTGTCACTTTTGGAGACTAGATACGTCATTTGTGAAGGAGGTGTTCCAATAGGAAGCAACATGCACCACTCTTTGTCAAGGCGCCCCATTCATGAAGGAGTGCCCACATAGAGGTAGGTGCGCCATCTTGGAGGAAGTTGTGCCACCTTTGGAAAATGTATGTCATTCCTTGCATAAGATGTGTCATCTTGGTGCAAGGTGAGCCACAATGTTCCTTGATGTGACATGGTATCCCTTGATGTGCCACTTATATTGTGTTGTTCACTATGATGCTCAAAAGTTATGCTCAAGGATTATTGCATGATGTGCCACCATGATGGTTGATGTGTCATGGTGATCTTGATGCGCCACTCTTGCATCATAATGTGTCACTATGGATCATGATGCTCCATATGTGTGTTGCTGATGCTCTTGCAATGCATATCAAGGATGAATGTTCTAGAAGCTACTGCATGGCAGATTGTGATTGGTTGGCCCCATTCATGGGACTATAGGCAGTGTTGCAAAACTCGGCCTACTCGGCCGATTACTCGGAATCGGCCCTCCACCAAGGTGACTAATGTCAACTCGGCCAAAAAACTCGGATTTAGTCAAAATCGGCCAAAAATCGGTCAAACTCGGTCAAAAATCGGACAAACTCAGGCCTACTCGGTCTTACTCGGGCCTACTCGGTCAAACTCGGCCAACTCGGTCAAACTCGGTCAAATGGTCAAAATTGTCATAAAAAGAGAAAAAAAATCAAGAATTTCAAGATTAATATGTATAATGCACTTAATGATTTATTATTTAACACAAACATGTGATTATTACTCCATATATATCTTAAATTTCAGTAATTATCCACGTTGTGAGACAATTATGTGTATTTCAGTTTTTATTTATTCACATGTATCTAATTTTGGTTATATATTTCAATCAAATTTTGATTTTAACTTATGATTTTGACATATATAATTTTCCAAAAAATATTTCTACATGAATTACCGAATCCGAGTACTCCCGAGTACTCGCTACTCCCTAGTCGGCCGGGCAGGTACCGAGTAGCGAGTTCTACAACCTTGACTATAGGGCAATAGGCTTCACCCATTAGGGTTTTGTGTGTCTTTTGTATCCTTAGTAAGTAAGTCGAATCTCTATTGGTTGTACTTGAAATCTCTGTCTGTGAACTTTGTGAATAAAGAATACTCACCTCCTACCAGTGGACATAAATCACCTTGACCGAACCACATAAATATTGTGTCTTTTTGTGCTTTTGGTTTTGCTTGTTATCCACACTACTTCTTAACAGAGGTCAACAGAACTTAGCAAATGATATCAGATTTGTTGTGGGTCTTGACAAGTGTCGTCTTATTTCCTAACAATATTAAGAGAAAGTTCATTTGGGTAGGTACTGATAATAAAAGAAAGATTCAATAGGTAACATGGGATATGGTAAAACCAAAGCAAAAGGTGGTCTTGGTGTGGGTTTTCTTCAATCTTTAAACATCGCCCTTCTTGCTAAATGGTGGTGGAAATTAAAGGTTGAGGTGAATTCATTTTGGTGTTCCTGTATTAAAGACTTGCACAAAACAAATTGTATTAAGTGAAAGCCTTTCTCTAAAATGTAGCATCCTGGGTACTTGGCTCCATATTTATCAAGTAAGGAAGGATCTTGATGAATGGGATTTGCCTCTTGATGATTTTTTTTAAGAAAAATGGGAGATGGAAATCATACTCATTTTTGGAAAGACAAGTGGTGTGGCTTTCTTCCTTTAAAGCAGTCCTTCCTAAATTGTACATGCTAGAAGTAAAAATTGTAAGGTTTTCGAAATGGTAAACAATAATCATGTGGTTGTTTTTAGGGGCAATGGAAGATAATTCCAAGAAAGGGTATAGAATTTGTTGAGCTGGAAGGTTTATCCTAGGCTGTCGCTAACCTTAATCTCTCCAAAGCTTCAAATACTTGGCTATGGAAAGGAGACATGTTGAGGATTTTTTCTGTGCGCTCACTAAGGTTATCGATGGCTGAAAATTTGGATGAAGTTATTGTTGCCAATCAAGCTCATTCGTTTTCTAGTGTTTTTTTTTTTAATGCATCCCTTCAAAAAAAATCTGGTTTTGAACACTGTAGTTTATCGACATATGTAATAGCTGTTTGGTATCTCTTTTCGAATAAAGATATGTTCCTCTTCTTTTATGGACATACATCAGATCTCAATGTTTGTGTGTTTTGTTTGGTTGTATATATCTTTTTTTCCATTTGTTTAAATATAATCGGCTCTTTTGTTTAACATTATTTTAGTAGTTACTACAATAGGATATTATGATACAAATAAGACGTGATGTAATTGTATAGAGGTACACATTGATACAATAAATGAGTCGAATGTTAATATTTAACTCTTCAATTCTTTCTCTTGTTAAAAACAACAGATCCTAATCTATGCCACTTGTAGTGATTCTTCACGTTTTATCTCAAAGATCCTCATTAGAACATCTTCAACAACCTAAGTATATATCCAGTTTAATCGAATTAAAATATAGCAATTTATGTAAAATTTCCTATATTTTAATACAAATTGACAAAAAAAAAATATAAAACTTAAGAGTTACCTTATCAGGAGTGGATGCACCAGATGTGACACCAATTGTTACATGCCCTTTTGGTAGCCAATTCTCCTTCTCAATCAACTCACCATGCTGTGTTAAAAATGTAATTGAACCAAATACATATATAAATATCTAACACCATAAATTAAATTACAATTTTGGTCCCTGAGTTTCGCACATTTTTTCCATTTTGGTCCCTAAAGAAATCTATATGCAATTTTGGTCGTTATTTTTTATGTTTCATAACGATTTCGGTCCCTGGATCGTTAATTTTTTTTCAAAATGACCATTTTGCCCTTAGTTAAAACTGATACCACATAGTAATTTAAATATTTTGTTAATGGATGTTTCCAAGGGCAAAATGGTCATATTAGAAAATTAAAAACTAGGTAGTTAGATTTAATGATCCACGGACAAAAATCACTATGAAACATCAAAACGAGGACAAAAATTGCAAACAGATTCTTTTAGGGACCAATACCATAAAAATATGGTAAACTCAGGGACTAAAACTGTAAATTGTAATTTACTCTTAACTTATAAAAGTTATTATAAGTCTTTACCATTAATTTATAAGTTATGTGGTTTCCGGGACCCACTCTTTGTTCACTATCGACCCAATAAGATGGAATGCCACGATCCTCTGCAATCTCTTGTAGGTGTGAAGTGTTGCTTGAATTCCACCCTCCAACCACTAACATAACATCCAACTTTTCATCCACTAATTTATACATTGCATCTTGTCTCTCCTACAAAAGTAGATAGCATTTTAAATACTGTGTACTATGTACTGTATATTGTGTGTATTGTATATTGTATACTGTGTGTGCTGTGTATTGTGTACTATTTACTATTTACAATAACTTGTGTACTATTTACTATTTACAATAACTTGTGTACTATGTACTATATATTATGTGTACTGTGTGTTGTGTAATGTGTACTATTTACGATAGACTGTGTGTACTGTGTACTGTATACTGACTACTATAGACTGTGTACTATTTACTATAGACTGTGTATTGTGTACTATATATAGTGTGTATTGTGTACTGATTCAAATATGACATGGTTATTTTGGGGTAGGACAGTGTGGGACAGGTCAGAGGTTGGCGGAAGGATTTTTTTTTTTTTTTTTTTTTTTTGCGGAAACATAAGAACTTACTTGAGTAGCATCACAAATAGTGTTGAAACTTATGAAGTGTTTGTTGACATTTTCTACTCCAAATTTACGCATCATTGTAGTCTCTACTAATTTCCCAATTTCCTCGGTTTCTCCTTTGAGCATTGTAGTTTGGTTAGCTACACCGGCTTTCACAAGATCCATATCTGGATTAAAATCCTTAGAAATTGCATATTTGAATTTCTGAAATTATATAATAATAGGATTAATTGCAAGAAATAGGAATGTAATTTCATTCATTTGTTTATTATACCTCAAGAAAAGCTTCTTTGGTTGAGCTAGATCCATTAAGTTCACCACCAAGAATGTAATCACACACATATTTTGCCTAAAACAATGGATTAATCATTAATCATTAATCATTAATGTTTAATACATATTAATTCAAAGATGGTTTTCTTAAATAAAAAAAGGAAATTATTAAACATACCTCATCCATATTCTTCACAATGACATACTTTCCTGCAAAAGATGCTGTTGCTACAGTCTCTTCATGAGAATATTTCCCATGAATTATAGAAGTATAATCCCCTTTCTTGTGCTTTTCAACACTATTCCATACCTTGTAACCCCAAAAAAGAAAATTTGAAAAATATCACATAAGGTGAAGTAAACAAATAATAAAGAGAAAAGAAAAGAAATACCTTAGATACCCATGGACATGTTGTATCTACTATTTGAACTTGCTTATTACTCAAAGTCAACATCTCATTGACTGCAGCCCCAAAAGCAGGCAAAACCACAACATCTCCCTTATTAATCACATCAAACTGTTTCTCTCCATCTTTAACAGGAATGTCTTTAACCTCCATCTCCTCTAGCCTCTAACATGACAGAAACAGAAGTCAATTTTATACTCAATTTGACACATTAGATCAAAATACAGGTTTATCAAATCCATTATGCATAGATCAACTGAAAGCATAACACAACATACATTAAAACAGTGATAAGATACAATTGATTACTAGAAAACTAAGCAAAAATGAATCATAAGAGTACCTTATTAACAGTAGGATTGTGGATAATTTCGTTTGTGATCCAAATCTTCTCATCAGGGAACTGTTTTCTTGCTTCATAAGCTATCTGAACTGCACGCTCAACACCCCAGCAAAAGCCATAAGATTCTGCAAGCTTCACAGTAACATTTCCCCATGTGTATACAAAATTGTTCTCCTTCAGCGTCTTTATGATGTCACCTTGCAGTAGATTAAACATCATATCTATTATAATTTGAACTACATAACGACTAAAATCGCAATTAACTCAAGTGATGAAATCTCTACACCTTGTAACGAGCATGTTTTAAACATAAATTCCTTGTTTTACTGATTTCAAGTTGTAAGCGATAGCAGAAAAGTGAAACGATCATACAAATAAATTTCAACGTTACTGATTGATTAAATTCACATGAATCAGTCATATCTAACAAACTCTCATAATTCAATTCATGTATAATTCAGGAAAAATTCAAAAAAATTCGAACAGATACAACAATTCTTACTTGTATACTCTTGATTCATGAGCTCAAGAGTCTCCTTTTTATGCCCGAACCCTTTCCGGTTGTAGTTGTCGCTTCTAGTCAAATTATGCCGGAAAACTTTAGCATCGAAGTCAGAGCCATCGGCTAACGACGGCGAAGAGGTATCTCCGGTAGAGCATTTGACAAACAGGGGCTTCCGGCACCGGAAGAATCTGATGTTCGGCAGAGATAGTTCTGTACAAGTTGAGAAAGGGCTAAATCCAAGAGATGCCATTGGCAATTTGGAATTTGGAAGGAAGTCTATGTGATCCACTGTATAATTCTGTTTTGTTTTTGTTTTCCCCTTTTTAAAATTTTAGTTATATGTTCATTTCTTTGTCGGATTTACGGTGGAATAATTTCATATTTATTCCCTTTTAGTTTCCACGGATAATTGCACAAATATAAATTTTAATAGATAATTAATTTATAGGTTTTGTAAAAAATGTATAGCTATTAGGTATAAAATTAAATAAGATAAAACTGAACCATGATTGCTGAATTATTTTAATATCTTAATAATTTTAAAAAATTAGTTTTTTACACGTTCGTTCTTATACTTATCAAACATATTGATTCAGATGCAATGTTTGAAAGGTTTCGTTATGAAGTCGTTAGCCAATAACAATTAAAGATCGTTCAAAGTAATCGTACTCATATATTTTTTCATGTGTAAATATGTAAATGCCGATTTTTTTAATTAATTGGTAAATAAGTTTTCTTGAAATGTAACATACTAATTTCAAATGATTATTAAACGAATGCTATATAATATTATGAATTCAACATGTTATGAAGTTAAACTGGGACTTTCTTCTTTCTTTTGGATCAAAGCAATTTCTATTTTCATGTCCTTGAGAATGATAGAGAGGGGTCTACTTAGCTAAGCAAAATTGAATGAATATATTGTTTGGTCGAAATTTGTCTCAAATTAACAACGAATCATGGACTAATAATTGCTAGGATCTTGGAATTTAGAAAAGTCAAAAATATGCAAATTGCCATATTTATTTTGGTCAAGATAATGACCCAATAAAAAGAGCACATGATGTTGGTGATTTGTTGTCATCAATATTATTTAAGTGTAATGGGATTACTTTGTTGACCAAAGGTGATCTTGATAAATATTAAACAAGTAAGGAAGGTGTGGAGTACACACTTGTTTAAGTTTGATCAAGTTTTCAAAGTACACTGTCATTTAGGGGGAAGCCCCTAAACGAATGTGGGTCTGGGGGCAGCGCCCTTGGGAGCGGGGTCCAATGGGCTGCAACCCCTGGCGGGGTCCAATGGGCTGCAGCCCCTGGCGGGGTCCAAGGGGCAGAGCCCCTGGCTGAGGTCGAGCTGCCAGGTCAGCGCGGAAATTTTTTTATATAGGGTATGTTGCTATATAAAAAAATGCATAAGAAAATCGTATTTTCAGAGAATTGACCATTGTTTGACCCTTATCCAAACTTCCGTTTTATGTCAGTTTTTATAGTTTATGACGGTTTGAAACTGTCATATGACAGTTTTCAGACAAAGATCATAAATTCGGTTTTGGTCTCATTTTTCTGGTACAGACGAAACTATCATCAAAGCATTCTAAAATTCTTGTCTCTCTGAGTCTTATCCGATTAAAGAATATTGGAAGTACCACCCAAATGCTTTAATCTGAAAGTGTTTTACACAATTCTCAGAATTCCAAGCCTTATTATACCCAAATTTCTAACACATGACATTTGAACAATAGTAATTTTTTATTTTTTATTATAAACAAACCTTTAATATGTAAAAGAAAAATAAATAAATAAATAATCTTGTTTATAAGGTTGTGTGTTAGTTGTTATACTTTTTTTGGCAAGCGACTAAAGCAAGTCGAAATGTGCCGTTCATTTTTCATTATGTTGTACGCTACTTTTTATTTTATTTTTCATTTAATCTATCAAATTAATGTTATACCTATCTTTTATTTTTCAAAGAGAAATATACAAGTGTCAAATGCACCATATATAATACTTTAATTTGCACCATCTCCAACTGGAAAAAAATGGCAAGGGAGAAAGAGAGAAAGGACAGCTATGAGAGAAGATAGAAATTGGTGTAAGATATTTGTAGAGTCTTTGATTTACTTTTCAAAAGAGTTTTTATGGAGAGAGTGGAAACTGCAACATATATGGAGATATAAAGGACCCTGGTGTGTCGATGTGAGATACACTCCTTTATACCTTCGATCATTGACATGTATTCAGTTTCCGATGTAGATAATGCAACAATATTTTGTAATGTTGACTTCCAACTAATAGCACATCCAAATAAAATGAAGATATAACACATAAGGGATACTCTTTTCAATATATCACCCCATGGTCTGAGTCTGCATATCCAACCAATTCATTATGTGTGTTAGCATCATACACTAGACAACATCATGTGTTCCCTTTAAGTATCGCAAGATCCACTTGACAACTTCCTAATAAGCTTTTTTGGGATTACTCATAAACCTATTTACTACATAAACAAAATCAAGTTTGGTAATGGTATTCATGATACTTCTAAATTCTAATAACACTTGAATATGGAACCATGTTCATGTAATTTCTTTCCTCGTCAACAGTTAGTACTTCGATCAAGTTTAAATTGTGCAATCAAAGAAGTTCCAACTTATTTGCACTTATCAAAGTATAATGAGTGCAAAATTTTCTCAATATATTTTTGTTAGAGAAATATATGACTGCCCTGCCTTTTTATCACTTCAAAACTCCATCTCCAATATCTTCTTTGCAACTCCTAAATCTTTTATCTCAAACTCATTCTTCATAAGCATCTTTAAGTAATCAATCCCAACCATATTCTTGGTTGCAATTAGTATATCACCCAAGTGCAGCAACATATATATATATATATATATATATATATATATATATATATATATATATATGTGTGTGTGTGTGTGTGTGTGAACATGAAACAAATCCTTTGAGTAAATATATTAGGACTGTCAAAATTGTACCACAGAAAACCAATCAACATGTTACCAACCGAACCACAAAAATTGATAGCCAATATATTTGGTAGCCAAAATGTTTGGTTGGTAGTGTACCAATTGAATAATCTTGGTACGGTAATGGTACAAAAATTTGAATACCATGATAATATCGTATCAATCAATTCATTTATATATATATATATATATATATATATATATATATATATATATATATATATATATATATATATATATATATATATATATATATATATACACGCAATTGTATATTTCAATTGTCAATTGTGTTTAGTGTTTATAGTTTTGAGAATATTATATAAGTCACTAGGTTACAACCCGTGGAAACCACGGGTAAAAGATTTATAAAATTTTATTAAAATAATAAGATATAAGTTTTGTTTAGATTTTTATATATTTGTGTATTTATAGCATTGAACTTTCTAAGTACTAAACTGTAAGAGAAAGAAATAGAATTAGGATGCTATAATAGCAAATCAATGGAAGTATGTTGTTACTTATTGCAATTATTTTCTTTTATTTTTTAGAAAAAAAAATCAAATGCAAAATATTTGGGTATTATAACATCTTGCTTTTAAGGTCCTAATAAAAAATGAATATATATATATATATATATATATATATATATATATATATATATATATATATATATATATATATATATATATATAAAAGTACACTGTGTCAACCTTTTTTCTTTTCTATAATCAGTTCCTTTGTTTTGTTTCAATGAAACAAAAACGTAGTTAATTTACCCTGTAACACAATGTAAAAATTTCTTCAATATATCTAAGCTACATCATAAACAAAGTGAGAATGATTTGAATAAATAAGAAAGAAATTTGGAGTTTGTAAAAAACATCAACATAATTCCAAAAATATTTACCATCCACTTGCTTTGAAATGTGTATAAAAACATCATACTTCCATTTATCTGTAAGAAATTAAAGAAAAGGCTATATCAAGAAATAACAACATACTTTTATTAATTTATGTATTATAACAACCTACTTCTGTTTATTTCATTTAAGCATTGTACTCTGAAATATCAAAAGTAAATAAATTAGCACTGAAATATGTAAGTAGCCACACCAAAAGTCAAATATAGCATAAGTTTGAAATATGTATATATGTTAGTGACGTATGTTAATAGTGTAGCTTAATACTTTAAAAAAACAATAGATAAATGTTTGACAGTAGAATAACATGAAAACATGATTCCTTTAGTGGTTATTCAATTATCACTAAACTTCACTTCTTTAGCAATCTGGAAAAAGAAAAGCAATGGTGAAATTATTGTAAAAGAATAAATTAGATTAAAAAATATAAAATTAAAAAGGTCGTTATAAGAATCTAGCCTCCATGTCCGGGTCTGTTCTAACCTTCGTTTTGGTGATCACATACATTGGGACTTTAGATCAAAGGAATGAAGAAGAGAAATAGAAAAGTTCAAAAGGAAGATGCCATATAAGGGGAGAGAATTGAGAGATGAGGAGATCGGGATTCAAATTGAATCCAATAAAAAAATGAGCGAAATATTTGGGGATTTAAAATTGATTACGATAATTTCAAATTTGAATAGTTTGAATAGGGTTATATAAGAAGGGTAAAATTGGTATTTTACTTTTGAAAATTTGAGACTAAAGAGATAACACGTGGCATAAACGATTCTTTTATTAGGTAGGAGGATTTGGTTGTATTAGTCAATAGTTATTACCACGTTAAAGCACAAAATTAAAATGTTACTTTAACTTTACTTAAATAAAATTCTTTAGTTTACAAAAGAAAATTAAAAAAAGTTGGTATATATCATTGCCAATTTGTACCAACTAAACTTGTTGGTAGCCAACGGGTACAAAATTGATACGGTACTGGTAGTAAATTTTTATACCAAATTATAGTTGGTACGGTACATGGTTTAGGAAAAAAAGAAACGGTATTCCACCCCTAAAAATAATAAAAGAATCAAATCTCTTGTACCACTGTCGTGGAGACTACTTTAGACCACAAAGAGATTTCTCCAATAACATGTATGATCTTTCTTGGAATCCGGTAACCCTTCTTGATAGGACATGTAAATCTCCTTATCTACACTGCCATGGAGAAATATAGTTTTCCATTAAGTTGTTCAAAGATCAAGTGCACCAACCATAGCCAAAAGTACATGAATCTTCTCGATTCCTTATTTCTTGGAGAACCATTTTGCCACTGACCTAGCTTTGAACCTACGGTTCAACCCTCATAATTCAATCCTTTCTCTTAAAGATCTACTTACATCCCATTGATTTTGCTCCTTTCGATAATGGGACAAGAACCTATGTTTCATTCTTCTCCAATGATTGCATTTATTCATTCATTGTCATCAAATAGTTTGTTACTTCTTTACTCACTACAACCTCTTTGTAAGATCGAGGCTCGTCAATATCGATGTATTAGAAGCAACTATGTGAAGATGAAGATCAAACTTTCATTATGTTATGTTCACCACCAAGATACCATGGTAGAACAAAAATCAATGTGAATGATGTGAATGATTCTTTGTTGTCTAAAAATGATTGAAACAAAAGGTTTCTGTTAATAAAGATGTTTCCAAATTAGGTTTGTTTGCAGGTAGGGGAAGAACAACAAAAAGAAATGGAGAAACAAAAGTAAGTCACATTCCAAACTGGACTTCTTAAAATTTTAATTGCTATTCTCCTCAATTATATTTCTTGATTGGTTAAAAGTGGATCAAATTAAAATGACATATTATAAAGACTTTATATAAGGTTAAAACTTTTTATAAAATATAAAATGCGACATCTCTTATCCAATGAGCATAATATGCCAATTTCTTTTCCAATATTGGATCAATAGAGCTTTTCTTAATATCTGAATTATAAAATGGCACTTTTTGGGTGTTTTGGGTTTACAAATTGATACTCTTTCATCCCTCACCACTTTCTCTCAAAACACATACTGTTTTAGACGAAATCTTGTAAAAGTTCGTTGAAAGAAAATCCTTTTGTTGGTTGACTATTATCCACGTTTGTTATTGTAATTTGTAAGTGTTTGACTGTAGTGAGATTTATATTCACAATCTCCACTTACAATAGTAATTAAAGCATGAAACGAGTACAAAAAAATCTTGTATTCCTACACCCTTAAAAGGTTCATCTTTTCATTAATGGATCATATTCGGAAGTGATTTCCAGCTTAAATTGTACTTATCATATTATATGTGAACCACACTAAATACTTTGTGTTATCGTATGGTTGTTTATTATTTATTCTCTTCTATTATATTTCTTATTCCTTATAACTTACATTCCACACATTTGTATCTAGTTTTTAAAATACAATATTCAAGTATTTGTATCATAAAGTATAACCAAGTGAGTTGCTATGAAAATAAGACAACAATATTAATGATACAAAAGATGACAAAATGTACCCGCTTTACCATTCAACCTCTTGTTACAAGAAAAAAAAATCTTAATTTATTTCTTCACGTTTAATCTCAAATACCCTCATCAGAACATCTCCAACAACCTAAGTATATCCAATTCAAACGAATTAAAATATAGCAATTTATGTAAAATTTCCTATATTTTAATTTTAAGACAAATTGATAAAAATATGAAACATAAGAGTTACCTTATCAGGAGTGGAAGCACCGGATGTGACACCAATTGTTACATGTCCTTTCGGTAGCCAATTTTTCTTCTCAACGCATTCACCATGCTATTAAAAATAACACGGTTTTATTTAAAATGAGACGAGATTAAATAAAAAATGAATTATGAAAATTATAAGATATTATTATTTGTTACCATTAATTTATAAGTTATGTGATTTCCGGGACCCACTCTTTGTTCACTATCGACCCAATAAGATGGAATGCCACGATCCTCTGCGATTTCTTGTAGGTGTGAAGTGTTGCTTGAATTCCATCCACCAACTACCAACATAACATCCAACTTTTCATCCACCAATTTATACATTGCATCTTGTCGCACCTAAAATGTGGATTTTATTTATAATAAAATTCAAAAAAAAAAAAGTTATAAAATTTGAGAGGAGTGAGCAAGTTTCAAAGGGTGGGAATGTGGATTGATGTCTGATATGCCTGTTATTGGGTCTAACCAGACTTAGAAGGCCTCTCTGACTCGGTCATGGTAAAAGGTTTGGTGACTCGGTCAGATTCAGACTGTTTGATACCAGACTTAAAAGGCCTCTCTGACTCGGTCATGGTAAAAGGTTTGGTGACTCTGTCAGATTCAGACTGTTTGATACCAGACTTAGAAGCCTCTCTGACTCGGTCATGGCTCCACTGCTTATTCAGGGCTAAGTCTTACTTTGACTTGATTCAATCAAGTCTAACTCAATCAACAACTATCAAACAATCCTATATTTATCAATAATCTCAAGAGATTTATTTTTTTGTTAAAAAAAATACTTTATCTTTTCTTTATATGTTGAAGAAACATGAAAAATGTTACTAGATAAGAGAGAAGCAATAACTTGAGTAGCTTCACAAATGGTGTTGAAACTTATGAAGTGATTTTTGATATTTTCTACTCCATATTTACGCATCATAGTTGTGTCTAGTAGTTTCCCAATCTCCTCTGTTTCTCCTTTGAGCATTGTAGTTTGGTTTGCTACACCAGCTTTCACAAGATCCTTATCTGGATTAAAATCCTTAGAAGTTGCATATTTGAATTTCTGAAATTATATAATAATAGGATTAATCGCAAGAAATAGCAATGTAAGTTCATTCATTTGTTTATTATACCTCAAGAAAAGCTTCTTTTGTTGAGCTAGATCCATTAAGTTCACCATCAAGAATATAATCACACACATATTTTGCCTAAAACAATGGATTAATCATTAATCATTAATGTTTAATACATCTTAATTCAAAGATGGTTTCCTTAAATAAAAAAAGAAAAACAAAATTATTAAACATACCTCATCCATATTCTTCACAATGACATACTTTCCTGCAAAAGATGCTGTTGCTATGGTCTCTTCATGGGAATATTTCCCATGAATTATAGAAGTATAGTCCCCTTTCTTGTGCTTTTCAACACTATTCCATACCTTTTAACCCCAAAAAAGAAAAAAAAAATATCACATAAGGTGAAGTAAAGATTAAAGAAACACAGAAGAGAATTAAAAGAACTACCTTAGATACCCAAGGACATGTTGTATCTACTATTTGAACTTGTTTATTCTTCAAAGTCAACATCTCATTGACTGCAGCCCCAAAAGCAGGCAAAACCACAACATCTCCTTTATCAATCACATCAAACTGTTTCTCTCCATCTTTAATGGGGATGCCTTTAATCTCCATCTCCTCTAGCCTCTAGCATTACAGAAATCAAGTTTTGAGAAAATTTGACACTGTAGATTAAGATACAGATGTAACAGATCATGGTAAAATCAATCATAATAATACCTTATTAACAGTAGGATTGTGAATAATTTCGTTTGTGATCCAAATCTTCTCATCATGATACTGTTTCCTTGCTTCATAAGCAAGTCGAATGGCATGTTCAACACCCCAGCAAAAGCCATAAGCTTCTGCAAGCTTCACAGTAACATTTCCCCATGTGTATACAAAATTGTTCTTCTTCAATGTCTTTATGATATCACCTTACAGTAGATTAAACATCAGCGATTCAGTTCATCTTATGCAATGTTATAATAAACTGCATCTGCGTATCCATCATAGTTTCTATATTGTAATTTAAGCAGGTGATAAGATCGCTACACTTTATAATGCAAATATTCTCAACGTAAATTCCTTTTGTAGCAGATAACTAAGTCGATTAATAAATTAATAAATTTCAATATTGTTATAATTTGATTAAATTCACATGATTCGGTCATATCTAAGTTCTAACAAGCTCTCATCGTTCAATTTGGACTCGATCGCAGAGAAGTCAGTTGATAATTTGAATAATCTCAAATTCGATGTAAATTGATTAAATTCACATGAATCGATCATATCTAACAAACGCTCATTGTACGATTCAGGAAAAAATTGAACGAAAAATCAAACCAATAGCATAATTCTTACTGGTGTACTCTTGATTCATGAGGTCAAGAGTCTCCTCTTTACGCCCGAACCCTTTCCGGTTGTAGTTGTCGCTTCTAGTCAAGTTATGACGAAAAACTTTGGCATCGAAGTCAGAGCTATCGGCCATCGACGGCGAAGAAGCATCTCCGTTAGTGCAGCGGACAAACAGAGGTTTTGGACACCGGGTGATTCTGACGTTCGGCGGAGATAGTCCGGTGCCAGTGGAGAAAGGGCTAAATCGAAGAGATGCCATTGGAAGGAATGAAGGAGGTTTGTGTGATGAGGTTTGTATTCATATTTAGCAGAGCCAACCATGGTGGAATGTTTTGGTAGGAAAGAGGAAAAAGAAAAACTGCGCCAACATAAAATATTAATATGTCTATATCACAAAGATATGTTAATGACGAGGATCTTGGAAACGGAAAAATCCATACAAAAAGTAATGTTTTACAAATTAAAGCAGCGAGAATGTTGAACATACACCCATGCATTGAGACTTGAAAGGAGTTGGAGAATTTGTTATTACAAGTTTTACGATTTTTAAATGTTTTTACGATTTTGTTTGGATTTTTTTTTTTTTTTTGAAGTTGGACCGAATGGATAACAAAAATCTAAATTCGTATCAAAGTTATATTAAAAAAATTGAATACTTGTAAACTTTATATACAACATATATTAGGCTTGGCAATTGGGTTGACTTCGGGTTTGCGAGTCAGAATATAATGACTCAACCCAACCCATATAATATATGTATTGATGGGTTGGTGGATTGGAAACATCAATCCAACTCGACCCACATAACATGTTTAATTATATCGAACAAGAAAGATAACCAAAGGTAGAGCGACAAACGATGGAGCGCAGCTATAGCCGGTGGGTTGGTTCCTTGGTGGTGTGTGATGAGATGTCTAGATGCGATGGAGTCTCTCTAGCTACTCGACCTTTCACGTCTGGATGGATCTATAATTGGATTTGGGGTTAGGAGTGTTAGTGCACGATGAGTATTCCATTAAGGCATTAATATATATATATATATATATATATATATATATATATATATATATATATATATATATATATATATATATATATATATATATATATATATATATATATATATATAGTCGGGTTGGCGGGTTAATCCGTTAACCCAAACAGATAAACCAACCCAACCCATGAAATAAACGGGTTGGTGGGTCAGAAATCTCAACCCAAACTTGTTTATTTTTGTGTTGGGTTGGGTCAAAAATTGTCAACCCTAGTATCTATCGAATCAGGGTGATCAATTAATATTTGGAACAATTTCCATATATATATATATATATATATATATATATATATATATATATATATATATATATATATATATATATATATATATATATATATATATATATAGTACTTGAACCAAGCTAGGTAATGTTCATCGGCTTATGGCTAAAAAGATCTAAGTCATCAGTTTGCAGTGATACATGTTCTCCTCTCTTTCTTCCTTACCAATCCAGAAGAATTGACGTGTTCTCTCCCTATTCTTCTTCATCAGAGGAATCATATGTGTTCTCCTCTTATTCTTCTTCATCTGATGAACCCACAAAAGTGATATTCCATATTTCACACTGATGTTTAATCTAGTATCGTCACCACCTCTAATTGGGGCTACTTTGGTTTAATTGTTCCAATCAAGCTTCCAGTTCCTTATATTGCCCCCTTTTTTCCTCTCCCAAGTCGTCCTAGAATTCTTGTAGAATTAGAGAATCGTTGATTTAGTTTTCAAGGAAACAATCGATTGGCATCTCCTTCTGCTTCAAGGAAACAATCATTACTAAAACACTTTAGGTATGTCAATCTAAGCTATTTATTGTGGTTGTTTATTTACGGGTTAGTTTTTATTTTACGTTGATGATGATGTATGATTAAAAGACGAGGGTTGCAAGAAAGTCTACAGACCTACAGTTGGCCGACAGTAACATCCAAAAATAAACGGTATAACTTGAAACCCCTTTAAATTAGAGTTATTGAATTATTAGTCCCTTAGTACGCTGGGCGTACTTAGGTGTACGCTTAGCGTACTAGGACCCTTATTGGTCGCGGATGTTTAGACGTACGCTGGGCGTACCATGGATTACGCGGGGCGTACGCGCCAGGGATCAAAAACCCTATATTGGACTTGAGGCCTATATAAACGACTTTAAGCCCTTGGGACTAAACCCTAGAGAGCCTCCACTGCCCTTGAACGTCATTTCATTATTGAAAGCCTTGAGATATCATTTTTGAGCTTTAAAAGTGTGCATTTGTGATCTTTAGTGTTCATTTCAAGGAGAAGAGTTGGTCAAGCAAGCTTGGATCAAGAGGGTGCTTCAAGATCTTACATCATAATCATCTTATAGAGCTCTTAGAGGTAAAAAGCTTGCACCTTTCCTCTTTGCTCTTTAGATCTAGCTAGGGTTTTTGTAGTTGGTCCTTTTGATGGATTTTGGGCCTCATTTGTTGGCTAGATCGTCCCCATCCGATAATAAGGTTAGATCTAAGGTCCTTAAGCCATTTAGGAGCATAATAGGAGCTTGGTGGAGGTGTTGACCTTGTACATGAGTTAAAGACCTTGGAAAGGTCTTAATGATAAATTTGAAGGTTTAATGGACATGCAAAGGCATAAAGTTAGCAACTTTATGCCCTAGGAGGTGTTAATGGACTCAGATCTAGATTATGGACATAAAAGAATGGAATAATAAGCACTTAATAGTGTTAGAGATGGATTGGTTAAATCCCTAGCTATGGTAAGCTTGGGTTCCTCAGCAGATTGATTATGGAATGGTAGCAAGGATTGGGATTTCTTTTTGGGTATTGAGCAACAAGGGGTAAGCAGGATCGAAGTGGGGGAGAATCCTCCGAGTGTGCAAAGGTAGGAGCACGCAGACCCAGAATGAGTGCGTGACCTCCGAGAAGGAAAAGAAATGGTTCATCGTTTGATGGATTGAGGATTTTAGGGTTGGGAGTTTGAGAAACTCCCCATCAACTAGTGCGTGTGATGGTAATGGTTAGTACGTGGTTGGGAATTCAGGTTGTGGATCGCCCGTAGGACTCGAGGGAGTCAGAATGAGGATCTTGAGAGCTAATGGCACATGGGTGCCTTCGTATTACCAGTTAGTGGTAGAAAGTGATGTAGGACTACGGGGCAGCCGTAGCATTCACTAGCAGCCAGTGGTAGAAAGTGTTGTAAGACTACGGGGCAGCTGTAGCATTCACTAGCAATCAGCAATGGATGGTGATGTAAGACTACGGGTAAGCCGTAGCATTCCTTAGTAGCTTCGTTGGCGGAGTTGGGGCGAGGCCCGTATGAGATTAGCAGTGTAGATGAGACCTGAGAGCAGGGTTGCTCAGTAGTATGGTTGGGTAAGACCCGTGGGCGAGGCCTGAGCGAGAGTGATTAGACTAGTGGGACTAGAAGGATAGAGGCGGGTGGGACCCGTGGGCGAGGCCCGTGAGTTTTAGCAGCGCGGGTGGGACCTGGTAGGGACCTTAGTGTCAAGTTGGGGGATCAGGGATCCCAGGTTTTGTAGTGCCTGAATGGCAGAATAGATTGAGCAGTTATAGGTGGTAGAAGTTTCTTCGGAATTCGCTGGGAGCAACTAGTGATGGTGTTGGATCTAGCTACCGGTGGGAGCCGGTAATCCAGATATTGGTAGATTGGTAAGGACCAGGGTGGTCTCAGTGCATCCGGAAGGCAAATATGGAATAGCAGAGTTTTCAACCAGTAGCAGTGCAGGAAAGCAATCCATGGTGGAATTCAGTTAATTGATTGTGGGGTGCTCGACACCAAATTATAGTAGAAAGAAATGTCCAGTGGATACTGGCGATAATGACCCGTACTGGAAGTAGCGGGAATAATGGATTGGTGAAGATAGGATCTTCATAGTGATAGAGGAAATAGTTGGTTATGGGGCATCGGCTTGGGAAGGCAAGGGAATCGCGTAAGGGAAGAAGGGGTGAACCCTTATGAGTTCAAGTGCAGTACCCGGAGAGTACCAGAAGGATTGTCGGTTGAGTAAGTTGTGTTTCTAAATTGTTCAGGGTTAGGGTTGACCCGAGGTTTTTATCTGCGAGGATTATGTTAGTCAGAACGACCGGGTGGAAGACCAGCGAAGGTAGGCAGCTAGTGTTGGGATAATTGGTGGGTATTGGAAGCAGATCGCAGGCGGTTGGCCATAGCAAACTTCAAGGACGAAGTTTAGTTTAAGTGGGGGAGAGTTGTAACACCCAAAGTTTTGAAGGCCAAGAAAGGAAAGAAAACCCTAACTTCAAGGGGAGACTCGGCGAGTCCAAGGAGGAACTCGGCGAGTCCGAGCGGGATCCGGGTCTAGGAGTAAGTGACCGACTCGGCGAGTCGGCCAAGGGGACTCGGCGAGTCTGGTCTGTACGAGGAAACCCTAAATCCGGGACTTGGAGCCTATTTTAACATCTCATTCTCTCCCCTAGGGTTCCTTTACTGCCTCTTTCACCCAGAACACCAAACCCTAGCCGCCATATCCATTGATTGAGCCAATTGTTGCCTTGAAGAGTGCATTAAAGCTTGGAGAAGGAAGAAGGATCTTGGAGGTGCAAGAAGGGGCTATAGATCTAGGATTGGGAAGATATTTCTGAACATTTGGAGGTAATAAACTAGTTCTTGGATTCTTTTGCACCTAGATCTATATGTGAGTTTTGGGGCTTTTTAGCCATAATGGTATCCATTTGAGTTAGAAGCCATATATGAAGTTGCTACTTCGGATCTAAGCATATTATGGTCTTGAGAAGCATAAAGTATCTGCCCTTGAGTTGATTATGGAGCCTCTTTGCCTTAAACCCTAGTTTATGGTGTATTTTGCCTAGATCTCCTTCTCTACACGTAAAGTTTGCAACTTTACGTGAGGAATAGGCTTGGGAAGGGTAGATCTACAGTTTGGAGTCCATGCATGACTCAAAAGTCCTCTGCATGTATGTAGATCTGAATGGACTCGGCGAGTCCTTTGAGTGGACTCGGCGAGTAGTATGAAGATTAGGAGGAACTTGACGAGTGGGATGAACAGCTCATCGAGTCGGATGAAGTTGGGCAGGAACTCGGCGAGTTTGAAGAACAACTCGGCGAGTCTGTTGAAGGTTGTCTTGGACTCGGCGAGTCAGGTCGCGAAACCCTAAACCCTTCGAGTTGAGACTCGAATCAGTGAGTCGAATGGAGACTCGGTGAGTTGGACAGGTTAGGACTCGGAAATCGGTGGACTCGGCGAGTCGAGTTGCGAATAGAAGGACTCTGAACATATGAACTCGGCGAGCCAATAGGGTGACTCGGCGAGTAGGGTTGACCTGGAAGGTTGACTTTGACCAGGACTTTGACTTTGACCAGAGTTGACTTGGTTGTCTTTCGGGGGTCAGTTAGACTCAATGTTTCATTGATATTGGTAGCTCGGGGAGTGAGTGGAGCAGGAGTTCAGAGAGTTGCCGGACAGCAGCTAATGGGTTCATCAGCCAGTTCAGCCAGTGCAGGTGAGTTTCCCTTTTATGTGAATGGGTCTACGGCCACAATGCCGACCCATGTAGTTATGAGTAGAAGACCCAGGGGTTAGCCCTAGGCACAGTATGCTAGTATGATATTCAGGACGAGGTCCAGTGATCTTGGGCGGGTGCCCAAGGAATGGATTATTTGATAGTTTATACTTGTTGTCTGTGTGATATTTGTATGTGCCTGGTAGGGAGGTGAATGTAAGCGAGGTCCTGTATCTCACCAATAGCAGAGTGTGGATGGTGTTCCACATCTTATTAGCAGCAGATCAGGGGCGAGGCCCAAGTTAGGGAAAGAGTGAGTGTAGGCTGGGCCCGTATCTCACTATCAGTAGGAGTATGGATGGGGTTCCATGACTCATCAGTAGAGTTCGGTTATTAGGACCGAAGGGTAGTCAGACACCCCAGATACGTCTGACAGTATGTGATGTTATGTTTACATGCTAGCATGATCTGTTATATGAGTTAGAGGCAGTAGGGGGAGATAGTCCCCGAGATTACCGGTCGATAGGGCCGAAGGGGCGGTCATGCCCAACCATGATAGATAGATTATGTGACATATGTGTTATGTGGTAGTAGGGGGTGAAATAGTCCCCAGTACCCGGTCTAGAGGACCAAAAGGGAGACCAGCACCCAGATATGCTAGTCAGTATTCGGTCGAGAGGACCGAAGGGGAGGCAAGCTCCCAGATATACTAGTCAGTATCCGGTCGAGAGGACCGAAGGGGAGGCAAGCTCCCAGATATACTAGTCAGTATCTGGTCAAGAGGACCGAAGGGGAGGCCAACTCCCAGATATATTAGTCAGTATCCGGTCGAGAGGACCGAAGGGGTAGGTCGGGCACCCAGATATGCCTGACAATATATGTATGTTATGTGATTGTATGATATGAGGTATGATGGGGGAACTCACTAAGCTTCGTGCTTACGGTTTTCCGTTTTGGTTTCAGGTACTTCCGGTAGCGGAGGGAAGAGCTCGGGGTGATCGCATGGCACACACCATAGATTAGACAGCGTGGGAATGTTTTACTTTGATAATGAACGTGTGTTTTGGAAATTAATACTCTAATTATAATTGGATTGATGATTTTGCTTTAAGTAATGTTTCATTAAAAAAAAATTTAGTCTTGAATTTTGGGATGTTACAGAAAGGTACAGGTAGGTGTAGAAGATAGTATTGGGCCCGTACTACTGGAAGCACAAGATCTGTACCCAAAGCACTGATGGATCCTACAACCCTAAGGATGATAGGGCCCTAGTATGTTGTCTGGTAGACTGTTATATGATTATCTGATATATGTGCACATGTTTATTCGATAGTATGTGGGCAATCCAACCCGATGGTTGTGGGCTGAGAGTGTTCCATCCCGAGGATGATTGGACTCATAGTAGGTGGGAATTCCAACCCGATGGTTGTGGGCCAGGAGTATTCCATCCTGAGGATGATTGAACTCGTAGTATGTTGGCATTCCAACCCGATGGTTGAGGGCCTGGGGTATTCCATCCTGATGGATGATTAGACCCATAGTAGTTATTGTATCTGTAGTAGTATGTGCATTCCAACCCGATGGTTGTGGGCTGGGAGTATTCCATCCCGAGGATGATTGGACTTGTAGTATGTTGGCATTCCAACCCGATGGTTGAGGGCCAGGGGTATTCCAACCCGATATTTGACTGGACCCATGGTATGTTGTTCATTTCCGTATGTGTATGGTTGTGTGCGTATGGGTATTTTGGGGGTAACTCACTAAGCTTTCGGGCTTACAATTTCAGTTTATTGTTTCAGGTACACCAGGGATCGTGGCAAGGCAAAAGCGTGATCGTACCGCTCCTCACTTTTATGATGTTGTTTCTGGGATACTTTGATAATAAACTATTTGGAAACCTTTTTGTAACAACTAATAGAACTTGGGTTGTTTTTGAAAGTTTAAATTGGACTGAAATTTTTGGGTGTTACAAAAAGGTATGATTATATAGTCAATGTAATTCGTTTATTTTGCCTGCATAAGGAAAGGCGGTATATTTTGGCCCCTTGGTGATTTGAATTGGTTTATAAGAACCAGGTCTGGTCTAGACTACATTGATGTGTTCAATTTTGTAGTCTGAATTTGATCACAAATCGGGAAATCGGGAAACAAAACAAATGAACATTGTGACAACCCGAACCTTTTTCCGTTAAAGTTAACCGTTTTCCGTCAAATAAATTTCCCATTTTTTATTTGTTCCGTTAATTTCTATGGTTTGAATAATCATTTAAGTCTTATATAATTAAATTTATATGCGAGTCGGAACCAAAATCGTGCGAAAAACCTGAAGTTCCTTTAAAAATCAGCAGTTGATGGCCGGTGTGGTGTACACGGCCGTAAACCGTTCACGACTGGACCCTACCACAGACCATACCCCCAACCTATATATATATATATATATATATATATATATATATATATATATATATATATATATATATATATGACCCTACCCTCATTTACACTTTTCTGACTACGAACACACTTCCTCTCTCTAAAAACCCCACCCGAAAACCCGAGATTTCTCAAGTTTTCTCTTCATCTAACACTCCATTCACCCTAAAATACGTTTTGGAACATCTTACACCAACTTTTTCGTTGATTCAAACATAGTTGTTCTTGAGTTTACGGTCGTACACCCTTCAAATCTTCAAACCTTCAAGGGCCGCAAACCGTTCACGACCGTAAACCCTTCAAAAATTCATAATTCCTTCAAGAACACAGTTCACGACCGTAAACCCTTCAAGAGGTTGTTCACGGCCGTAAACCCCCTTCACGACCGCAAACCCTCCCAAAACCGTGAATCGTGACTGAAAACCCGCTTTTCCCGATCCAATCAAGTCCCGGTAACATTCCTTAACCGAAAGCAAGTGTTTTTCTAACACTTTATCTAACGAAATCGCTAATTTAGATACACATATGTATTTAATTGTTATTAGGATTCCGCTAAGTGTCGCATACACCAACCCGAGGGTTGTCATTTCCAAGTTTCATCGATCGACGCTTTCCTACAACAAACAGTGAGTTCATACCCTATGCTTTTATGGTTTTTAACGTTTTTAGGGGGGAAATACAAGCCAACCACAAATGATTTTGTGAATTTATACAGAAGGAATTCATCAAGTTTAAAAACTTTTGCAATTAATACAGCCAAATAATTCCCACATTTATAAAATATTTAGACATTTTATCCCTTTTGTAACATGCCAAACATAAGGGATATTTTCAACTTACAGGTATCATTGCATCATTTTCAGATCAAAACATAAAACAAGTACATGACATACATACAAACTATAATAGGTATAGTTTGGAATATCAACACATGGTTTTACATATGCAGTCACATAAACTATTATAAGTATATAGCTTAGGGAACGAAAGTACCATTTACAACCTAACTATTATTTATATAAAGGATTTTCATACTATTTCTTGTAAAGTCGTTAATCTAGCTTGAGAGACACGTCTTTGGTACTGACGTGTTGTACTAGTGGAAGAGTAGCCTTATGGTCCAGAGTCTTCTGGAGGGAGAGCATGAGTTTGTGTATAGATCTATATGGGACTGACTATCTCGCACCTTGCTGCTAGCTACAGTAGGACCGGCAGGTCTACGGGTGACAAAGTCATTAAGAATATTGGCGTCCGATTCACGTATCAGTTAGTATGGTCATAAAACTCGCAAATAGATATCAACGGTATATTTACGTAGTAATATACTTTACATGAACAATGCTTATATGGCTTAAGCATGGAAAAATACATGGTTTTATTTTAAGTAATAAAACTACTATACATACTAGTGGTTGCCAGGGTTTTCAGACAAGAACATACTATACATACTAGTGGTTGTCAAGGTTTTCAGACAAGAACAGACTATACATACCGGTGGTAGCCAGGGTTTTCAAACTGAACACAGTAACGAACATATATGTTAGAAAATATTGGATTTTCTTGGGACACATACATACCATTTTACAGATTCATTGACAGGTTTTCATTACCAAAAACACTTTATGAACTCACCAGCTTTATGTTGATACTCTTTCAAAATCGCTTGTATTCTCAGGAAATCAGTAGACAGGTACTCCCATCGGCTTTTGAGAAGACAGAGCATATTGAGTCACGTCTTCACATTTTGTTATACTTTTGATGAAACAATGAGTCAAAAAGATGTAAATATTCATATCTTAATGTAATGGTTGTGTTTACTTTGATTACTATGATGCAATTATTGTGATACATTACATGACGTCCTCCACCCCCGAACGTTTCCGCCGTTTCAGTTTGGGGGTGTCACAAACATGAGGTTGATCATTTAATCCATGACTCCGTTCATACGATATCTTGAAGAACGAATGAATGGATGATCACTTGTCTTAGGGCCAACATTTGATTTGAATCAGAGCTTGATAGTGGCTTCGGAAAGCACTCTTTGATGTTTGGTTATACTTGTAATTGTAGTTATAGACTTATCCAAGTGGGAGACTGTTGGATTAAGGTGTCTAAGATCATAACCAAATTTGTATAAACTTACAAATAAAAGCACAATCCTTTGTGGGTTGCCCTCGTAACCAGAAATAGCTAGAAATTATATTATGAGAGAGAGGGAGAGAGAAATAATTTGTTAGTATATTATGTGATTAGTATATTATTGGAAATAGATAATTGATTTGTTAAATTTGTTATGTGATTAATAAATTAACATGAGATCAATAGTTAAATAATTGATTTGTTACTTTATATGGTTAATAAATTAACATGAAATCAATTAGAATTACTTAATTATTAATCAAAATTAATTTGTAATTAATTCAGGATTAATTTGAATTAATTAAAGGTGGAATGGATGAATTGTAAGTCTTCAATGGTTGAACAAAAGAAGACAATTCTAGAACAATCCAAGGATGAGCGGTTTTGGAGGCTCTTCTAGGGTTTTTGGAAGCCTCCTGGATGCAGACAAGGAAACGATTTGAATTGAGATTAAATCTATTATTTACTTAATTCAAATCTTGTTTTGTCTGCAAGTTACCTAAACTATAAATAACACCATTTGGCTCAGTATTTTCATGGATGACCTTCCCAAAAAGCATAGCAATGAAATTCTATTCCTATCATCTCTCTCTTCTTTGTTCTAGGGTTGTGGGTGTGAGTCATTAGAGGCATCATATTTTTGTTGGGTTTTAAGTATTGTAACACTCCTATGGTGCACATATAACCCAATTAGCTTTAAATCTAAGTTTTCTCTAGTTATATGTTGTAACACCCAAAATTAGAAAGACCAAGAAAGGAAAGGAAAACCCTAAGTCAAAGGGGTCAACTCGTCGAGTCCAAGAAGGAACTCGACGAGTCGAAGCGGGATCCGGGTCCTAGATTAGGTGACCGACTCGGCGAGTCGGCGAGAGGACTCAGTGAGTCTATTCTGAAGAGAAAATCTTAAATCCGGGACTTTTTGCCCTATTTAAACGCCTCATTCTCTTCCCTAGAGTTCCTTTACAGCCCCTCTCACCCATAACACCAAACCCTAGCCACCATATCCGTTTTTGGAGCAAGATCTAGCCTTGGAGAAGTAATTTGCAAGCTTTGATGAAGAAGAAGAAGGAGAAGGAGTTGGGAGGTCCAAGGAGAAGCTTGTTGGTCTAGGATTAGCTTCTCAACCTCATCATTTTCTGGTAATAAAGCTCTCACCTTGGCTATTGTACTTCTAGATCTAGTTTGCCCCCAAATGGATGGTTTTGAGCTCAAAAACCATAAATTCGTAATGATGAAGCAGTTGTATCGGTTCATATTGTAGATCTAGACATCCTTGAGCTCCAGGAGCTCAAGAAAGACATCTTTTGGTAGCCATGACCTTGTTCTAGCCCAATTATCCTCCTTAATAGTTAATTTGTAGTGTTTTGGCTTCATTGCATCATAGACACACGTAAAGTTAGCAACTTTATGTGTTCAGATAGTCTTAGAAAGCTAGATCTATTGTTTGGAGCAAAGGAGAAGCTCTGTGACTCAAAATTATGGGAATGCATGTATGGACTCGGTGAGTCTGGGAGATGACTCAGCGAGTCGGGCTAGATATCAGACTTGAGTCGCATAGTAACTCGGCGAGTCACATGGGTAGACTCGGAGAGTTGTATGAAGATGGGCAGGAACTTGACAAGTTGGAAGAATAACTCGGCGAGTCTGTTGAAGATTGCCTTAGACTCGGTGAGTCAGTTCTTGGACTCGGTGAGTCAGGTCGCGAAACCCCAAACCCTACTAGTTAAGACTCGGATCAGTGAGTTGAGTGGAGACTCGGTGAGTTGAGCAGGATGGGACTCGGAGATCGTTAGACTCGACGAGTCTTGGGGTGACTCAGCGAGTCAACGAGCTGACTCGGCGAGTAGAGTCAGTCCGGAGGGTTGACTTTGACCAGGACTTCGACCAAGAGTTGACTTAGTTTGACTATGAAGGGCAGTTTGGGACTAAGTGTTATATTGGTATTAGTAGATCGGGGAGTTTTTGGAGCAGCAGTGCGAGAGTTGTCTGATAGCAGTTAGAAGGGTACCAGCAAGAACTTCAGCGATGTAGGTGAGTTTCCTTCTAGTAGGAACGGGTCTAAGCCACAATGTCGGCCGTTTAGTTAACAATAGTTTCTGGACTTCGGTCTGATACAGTAGTTAGTATGTTTGATGCCTTTGTGGCTCAGACAGGATTTATGTGTTATGTGTTATGGGCTACGGCCTGATACAGTATGAAGTATACGTGTTGATGCTAGTTGATATGTTATGCTATGCTATGTTCAGTCAGATCCAGACTTTGTTCCGATGCAGTCAGATCCGGAATTCGGTCTGATGCAGTTAGTCCATACTTCGGTCCGATGCAGGGGACAAGGTCCCAGTTAGTCCGGACTTCGGTCCGATGCAGGGGACAAGGTCCCAGTCAGTTTCGGACTTCGGTCCGATGCAAGGGGCAAGGCCCCAGTTTGTCCGGACTTCGGTCCGATGCAGGGCACAAGGTCCCAGTGAGTTCCGGACTTCGGTCCGATGCAGGGGGCAAGGCCCCAGTTAGTCCAGACCTCGGTCCGATGCAGTGGGTAAGGCCCAGTATGTGCTTTATATGTTATTGTATGGTATGTGGTAGTTTGGGAGAGCTCACTAAGCTTCGTGCTTACGGTTTCAGTTTTTGGTTTCAGGTACTTAGTTTTCAAAAGAGGAGCTCGGAGAGATTGCAGTGCACACACCATAGTCAGTTAGTCTGGGATTGTTTACTCTGATAAAAAGAATATGTTTTGAGTTAATACTCTGAATTTATGTTATGACCGGTGATATATTTTTATAAATATGATTTTAGTAATGTTTTAAAAGAAAATTTTTAGTCGTAATTTTTAGGTCGTTACAAGTTGGTATCAGAGCCTTGGTTTGAGGGATTCGGACATACTTGAGAGTGTGTCTGGACTCAAACTAAGGAAACGGTAAAAAGGTTTTCAAAAGAAAAACATTTTCGAAAAGAATTTTGGTAAAAAGGAGTTTGAGAAAAGAAAAGAGTTTTAGAAAAAGCGAAAATAATATTTAGAAAGAAAATAAATTGAAAAGAGAAAAAGGGTGTGGTGCATGCAATCAGTCGAGCTCAAGTAAGTACTCCCAAATTACCCATACAAGTTTATGATTATCAGTTACAATTTCAGTTTTAGTTCCAGTTTCAGTAGAACAACATGCTAGTATAGGACTAAGGATCTAGGAGGATGCCTTATGTGCCTGCTTTATGTGTTTCAGCCTTATGAGAATTGCATACTAGTATTGAGTAGACACCAGTAGGATAACCTGTTTAGGTTATGCCTGATAGTATGAGTTCAACATTATATGCTAGTATAGATTCTTGGTTATGAGAATAGATTTGCTTGAGTTAGTTTCATTCTTGTCTGAATGCTGCTTGCTTTGTGCTTTGTAGTATTCTGAGTGATGGGAGTTAGCTGTTAGGTGAATACGTTAAGTCACATGTAATCATGGTTGAATAATCTTAGAGGATTGGATTTGACCTTATTGTGTAGCCCTCGTTTGGGTCCTAACTGTTGTAGGGATGAGTCCTTACTCGAAGGATTATCCGGGCCTCATTGCATGTGATGGTATTTAGGTGACGGTTAATTGGCATTACGAGGAGACCTTCAGCACCTAAGGACTGGTTGGGTGGAGTCAGAGGTTCCCTAGGGCAAGCCTAGGATGAGAGTAGCAGAGATTAGTAGTAGAGGAAAGGGACTTGGTGGAGTTGAGGTAACTCTTGAGGAAAGTATGGATAGATGTGGAAGGTAGTATGAGCCCGTACTACTGAAAGCAGAGGATCCGTACTCGGTTCAAGAGGGGCCAAGACAAAACTAGGGAGTGGTGGAGTATGTGTAACGTCCCAAAAATACGAGCCAAAAATTTCATTTTTAAAACATATACTTAGCAAAACATTTGAAATAAAACGTTCACCGATCATAACATTTCGTAAAAGATATCGTATATCTGGAAAACATTTTATAAAAACATAATATTGTCAGAGTACAAATCCCCAGGAAGATCTCATAGTGCGGAATACAAGGCATGTGTGTGATGGGCCGCTACCGCGCCCGCTCCTTCCCCTTCGAAGAAGAGGTACCTGAAACCAAACTGAAAATTGTAAGCACGAATCTTAGTGAGTTCCCCCAACATACCACATACCATACAATCACATAACATACAAGTATTGTTAGGCATTTCCGGGTGCCCAACCTACCCCTTCGGTCCTCTCGACCGGATACTGTCTAGTATATCTGGGAGCTGGCCTCCCCTTGGGTCCTCTCGACCGGATACTGACCAGTATATCTGGGAGCTTGCCTCCCCTTCGATCCTCTCGACCGGATACTGACTAGCATATCTGGGTGCTGGTCTCCCCTTCGGTCCTCTCGACCGGGTACTGGGGACTATTTCACCCCATACTACTACCGCATAACACATATATCATATAATTTATCTAGCATGGCTGGGCATGACCACCCCTTCGGTCCTACCAACCGGTAATCTGGGGGACTATCTCCCCCTACTGTCACTAGCACATATCATCATATCATACTAGTACAAGAACATAACACAGGTAGTAGCAACCCTAGATGAATATCACAGAGACAATCATCTATCATACAACTCCTACTGGTGGGCCGACATTGTGGCCGTAGACCCACCGCTACTGGAAGGTAACTCACCTCAAAGTAGCTGCCGATTGGTGTGGGAACTGACTGTCTTCTGCTGCTGCTGCTCCGGAATTCTTCCGGCTATAATTCCCATAAAATACTTAGTCAAATACTGCTAACCGATCTCAGGGTAAAATACCATTTACCCCTAACTAAACCAAGAGTCAAAGTCAAAGTCAACTGCCAGTTGACCCGACTCGCTGAGTTGCTTGCCAACTCGCCGAGTTCCTATCCCCTTTGTCTGACCATAAACCCGTCTCTACTCGTCGAGTTAGGCATTGACTCGACGAGTTTTCCTTCTAAATCAAAGGCCAATAATCCTTCATCCTACTCGCCGAGTTGTATGAACAACTCGCCGAGTTCATCTTCATCCGAAGAACACTCTATGCTGCGACTCGCCGAGCTGTATGAACAACTCGCCGAGTCTGTTCTTGAGGCAAGAAGATTGCCTTGAACTCGCCGAGTCATGGCATCGGCTCGCCGAGTTACTTCATGAGTGAGTCTGGCTTCCGACCCACTAAGTCACACCCCATGACTCACTACTCCACCCCGCAAACGTGAAAAGGGGGAAAACTCAGGGACTCGTGACTCGACTCGCCGAGTCGGTCACATGCAAATACTATATACTCGATTTTGCTTGAATCCAGCTCATGCCATTCATAGATCTGGGTTTCTAGGGCATTAATAACACGTAAAGTTTCCAACTTTATGTGTAAATAATCACCAATGAAGGTTTTAAGGCTCAAAATGCACTAAAAGGGTAGATCTAGGGCTTTCATGCAATATGGCTCCATAAAGGCAGTAGATCCAAGCTCCTGGAGCTCAATCATGCCTAGATCTAAAGGCTAAACAACTTATTACAAACCCTAATACACAATCAAGCTTGGGGAAAGGCTCAAGAAGGACTTTCATGGAGCTATAAGGGACTATAAGCATGAAAACAGAGGGAAACTGAGTTATACCTCAAGGAAATCATTGAGATAGCACAAGGATGCCTGGCCTCCTCCTTCTATTCTTGATCTACTCTTCTTTCTTCTCAAAATATTCAAGAAACTCACCAAATCACTTCAATCTCACAAGAAATAAGGGTTAGAACAATGTTGAGAGCTCTGAGGGTGAAGGGGGCGAGGTTGGGGCGCATAAGGTTGGTTTAAATAGGGTGCAAACCCTTGGAATTTAGGGTTTCACCAGACAACGGGGACTCGCCGAGTCCAGAACATGGACTCGCCGAGTCGCCAACTTAAACGTGCCCCCAAACCCGTCTCTACTCGGTGAGTCGGGCCTACAACTCGCCGAGTCCAAGGCTAAAAACGTAAAATACTTACATAAATTTTACGTATCAGGAACCAGGTGCTACAATATGTGTGAGATCACTCATTAGCAATGAGTATTCTGACAGTTATTATGATATGTTTTTAGCATGGTGACGTTACGCGAGATATCAGTTGGTAGTTCAGGTGTCGGGGAGGGATCTGGCTCAGGCTCTAGAGCCAGACAACTTGTTGATCAGATGAGGGATTTCATTTCCATAGAGATTATGCGCAACATCATTGATCGGACTCCAGTGATTTTTGGTTCAGTTAGAGAGGCCATCGTGGGGCTTTTGGACAGTCGTCTTGAGGCTGTTATGGCCGGGATAGTTTCAGGGCAGTTTGGGGCTCGTCTAGAGCCCGATTCTTATGGATCCCAGGGATACGTCAGGGAGGGGGATCCTATTTTTAGATCTTGCCATCAGGGGTCGGGAGTGAGTGGGGCACCCTGTCCCCAGGAGAGTCCCCTATATGATTTGGTCATTGCGGAGGTTTCACGAGTCATTCGCAAGGAGCTACCTAACATCGTCAAGAGGGTCATTGATAGGTTGACCGAGAAGCTTCATGATCAGACAGCGGGTGTTCAGATGATTGATGGGGACGACGGGGTAGCGCATGAGAGAGAGATTTACCGGGAGTCAGAAAGGAAGAGGAAACCAGATGAGGTTCAGTGGCCCACAGGTTCGAGTAAAAGAACCAAAGGGCCGAGTTTGAGATTGAGAGACTTCCAGGGCCGCAACCGATGTGGGAAGTGTGGTAGGACGCACATGGGTGCATGTAGGAGTAGTAGAGGTGGTGATCCTAGCTGTTTCAAGTGCGGCCAGACTGGTCATTTTAGCAGAGATTGTGCTACTACCATCGCTCAGGGGCTTGATCCGATATGTTTCCATTGTAGTCAGATGGGCCACAAGAAGGCCCATTGTCCGAGTATGTATACAGAAGGGCAGGTGCCAGCTCCTGCCCCTGGGACTTTGAGAGCCACCAGCAAACATCAGGGTCGGGCAAGGGCGCCCACGGCTCGGAGCAGAGTATTCCGGTTGATTTCAACAAGGATTCGAGCAGCACTGGATGTTGGGGGTACATATCTTTTACCTTCCTGTCAATTATTATTCATGATATTATTGTTATGTTGTTGCATTTATATCAATAAGCATATGTGTTGGGGTATTATATTACCTGCTTGTGATTGAGTTTTATGCCATCTGCATACCTTGGAATTAGAATGGTAAATTGGAGGTCGTCCCCTCTAGATCAGGTTACTTCAGATGCGGTGACTGTAGCATGTATGTGTAAGATTCAGTAGTGCCTCACTACTTTCGGAAGGTGTCATTCGGGTATTGATCAGTTATATCCTCAGTAGTGACAATTTAAAGCTTCTAGTGAAGTAGCTAGCAGACAGTAGGGAAGTGGGTCGGAGATGTTTACCCTGAACGCAAGTTCTCAAGATGCAGTCACTAAAGCAAATACAGTGAAGGATTGAAGAGTGCTCGGTTAGTTAATAGGAATGGTTTGGATCTGGTAAGGGTTAGTCGGAGCACCAACAGAGGTAAACATGGGCGGGCAGCGGATCGCCCTTTTCATGAAAGGAAGGTTGGGGAATCCTTTCGACCAGTGAGTAGTAAGGAGTTAGCCGGATCCAAGTGGGGAAGAATCCTCCGAGTATACAAGGGTAAGAGCACGTAGAACCAGAATGAGTACGTGACCTCTGAGAAGAAAAGTTAGTAGCACAGCGATTGATGGATTGAGGAGTTCAGGATTGGGAGTTTGAGGAACTTCCCAACAGTTAGTTCATGTAATCGAGATGGTTAGTAGCTGGTTGGGAATCCAGGGTTGGAGGACCGCCTGTAGGACTCTAGTGAGTCGGAATGAGTATCTTAAGAACGGTTAGCAAGAGATGCTTCCGTGTTAGTAGTCAGTGGCAGAGACAGCCTACAGAGCATGGTAGAGTGTTGTAAGTCTGCGGGGGCAGGAAAGCCGCAACATTTTTCCAGCAACAACGAGTTAGTAAGGAAAGTGTTGTAAGTCTGCGGGGGTAGTCGTAGCATTCACTAGCATTCAGACAGTAGTAGAGTGTTGTAAGTCTGCGGGGGTAGTCGTAGCATTCACTAGCAGTCAGATAGTAGTAGAGTGTTGTAAGTCTGTGGGGATAGCCGTAACATTCACTAGCAGTCGGATAGTCGTAGAGTGTTGTAAGTTTGCGGGGGTAGCCGTAGCATTCACTAGCAGTCAGATAGTAGTAGAAGTGTTGTAAGTCTGCGGGGCTAGCCGTAGCATTCACTAGCAGTCAGATAGTAGTAGAGTGTTGTAAGTCTGCGGGGGAAGCCGTAGCATTCACTAGCAGCCAAATAGTATTAGAGAGTTGTAAGTCTGCGGGTGTAGTTGTAGCATTTATCAAGTTGATGTTGTCAGGATTCGATGTATGGACCAGATCGGTTGGATCGGGAGGTTGTTAGAGCCACGATGACAAGATAACTGGTGGCAACTAGTTCTAGCAGAGGATTTCGTTCGGAAATCGTGTGAATGACTAAGTAAGGAGTCCTTAAACTCCACAGTTGAGTTGGAAATCGGTGTTGCAGATAACCGATGAATGATTGGAGACCAAGAAGGTCTCGAGATATTTTGGGAAGCAACCATTAGGCAGTTCAGTGTTTCAGGCTGTTCAGTGCTCCAGGCAGTTCAGTGTTTTAGACAGTTCAGTGTTTCGGGCAGTTCAGTGTTTCGGATAGTTTTAGTGTTTCGGTCAGTATTAGTCTTGCGATGGGGTGTAGTGACCGGTGGGAGTCCGGTAACCCAGATATTGGCAGGTTAGATTGGACCAGGGTAGTCTCAGTTCATCCGGTAGGCAGATGAGGGGCAACAGAATTCTCACAGCAGGGTTGGATAATCTCAGAGGGGAGGGTTTGACCTTGTTGTGCAGCTCTCGTATGAGTCTTAACCGTTGCAGGGATGAACCTTTTACTCGAGGAATTATCTGATCCATCCGCTGGGATGGGTGCTCAACACTAAGTTATGGAAGTAAGAAGCATTCGGTATATACCGGCAGTAGTGACCAGCACTGAGAGTGGCTGGAGTGATGGACATTGTGAAGGGTACATTCCTCATAGTGACAAAGGAGGTGGATAGCTACAAGAGGCAATCTTGGGAAGGTTGGAGAACGTACAAGGAAAAGGGGGTAAACCCCAAGAATGTTTAGCCTAAGTACTTGGGGAGTACCAGAAGGATTGCCAGTTGAGCCGAAGGTATTCTCAGGAAGGTTGAGGATTAGATTGTACTTAGGGATTTTATCTGCAAGGATTATGCCATCCAGGATGACCGGGCAGAAGGTCAATAGAGTTAGAGTCACTAGGCAGGGTGTTGGAGGCGGATGGCAGGTCAGTTGGCCATAGTGAACTTCGAGGACAAAGTTTAGTTTAAGTGGGGGAGAGTTGTAACACCCAAAATTAGAAAGACCAAGAAAGGAAAGGAAAACCCTAAGTCAAAGGGGTCAACTCGTCGAGTCCAAGAAGGAACTCGACGAGTCGAAGCGGGATCCGGGTCCTAGATTAGGTGACCGACTCGGCGAGTCGGCGAGAGGACTCGGTGAGTCTGGTCTGAAGAGAAAACCCTAAATCCGGGACTTTGTGCCCTATTTAAACGCCTCATTCTCTTCCCTAGAGTTCCTTTACAGCCCCTCTCACCCAGAACATCAAACCCTAGCCACCATGTCCTTTTTTGGAGCAAGATCTAGCCTTGGAGAAGTAATTTGCAAGCTTTGATGAAGAAGAAGAAGGAGGAGTTGGGAGGTCCAAGGAGAAGCTTGTTGGTCCAGGATTAGCTTCTCAACATCATCATTTTCTGGTAATAAAGCTCTCACCTTGGCTATTGTACTTCTAGATCTAGTTTGCCCCCAAATGGATGGTTTTGAGCTCAAAAACCATAAATTCGTAATGATGAAGCAGTTGTATCGGTTCATATTGTAGATCTAGACATCCTTGAGCTCCAGGAGCTCAAGAAAGACATCTTTTGGTAGCCATGACCTTGTTCTAGCCCAATTATCCTCCTTAATAGTTAATTTGTAGTGTTTTGGCTTCATTGCATCATAGACACACGTAAAGTTAGCAACTTTATGTGTTCAGATAGTCTTAGAAAGCTAGATCTATTGTTTGGAGCAAAGGAGAAGCTCTGTGACTCGAAATTATGGGAATGCACGTATGGACTCGGCGAGTCTGGGAGATGACTCGGCGAGTCGGGCTAGATATCAGACTTGAGTCGCATAGTAACTCGGCGAGTCACATGGGTAGACTCGGTGTGTTGTATGAAGATGGACAGGAACTCGATGAGTTGGAAGAACAACTCGACAAGTCTGTTGAAGATTGCCTTAGACTCGGCGAGTCAGTTCTTGGACTCAGCGAGTCAGGTCGTGAAACCCCAAACCCTTCTAGTTAAGACTCGGATCAATGAGTTGAGTGGAGACTCGGTGAGTTGAGCAGGATGGGACTCGGAGATCGTTAGACTCGACGAGTCTTGGGGTGACTCGGCGAGTCAACGAGCTGACTCTGCGAGTAGAGTCAGTCTGGAGGGTTGAATTTGACCAGGACTTTGACTTTGACCAAGAGTTGACTTAGTTTGACTGTGAAGGGCAGTTTAGGACTAAGTGTTATATTTGGTATTAGTAGATCGGGGAGTTTTTGGAGCAGCAGTGCGAGAGTTGTTTGATAGCAGTTAGAAGGGTATCAGCAAGAACTTCAGCGATGCAGGTGAGTTTCCTTCTAGTAGGAACGAGTCTAAGGCCACAATGTCGGCCCGTTTAGTTAGCAGTAGTTTCCGGACTTCGGTCTGATGCAGTAGTTAGTATGTTTGATGCCTTCGTGGCTCAGATAGGATTTATGTGTTATGTGTTACGGGCTACGGCCTGATACAACATGCAATATATGTGTTCATGCTAGTTGATATCTTATGCTATGCTATTTTCAGTCAAATCCGGACTTCGGTCCGATGTAGTCAGATCCGGACTTCGGTCCGATGCAGTTAGTCCGGACTTCGGTTCGATGCAGGGGACAAGGTCCCAGTTAGTCCGGACTTCGGTCCGATGCAGGGACAAGGTCCCAGTCAGTTTCGGACTTCGATCCGATGCAGGGGGCAAGGCCCCTGTTAGTCCGGACTTCGGTCCGATGCAGGAGACAAGGTCCCAGTCAGTTCCGGACTTCGGTCCAATGCAGGGGGCAAGGCCCCAATTAGTCCGGACCTCGGTCCGATGCAGTGGGCAAGGCCCAGTATGTGCTTTATATGTTATTGCATGGTATGTGGTAGTTTGGGGGATCTCACTAAGCTTTGTGCTTACAGTTTCAGTTTTTGGTTTCAGGTACTCAGTTTTCAAAAGAGGAGCTCGGAGAGATTGCAGTGCCCACACCATAGTCAGTTAGTATGGGATTGTTTACTCTGATAAAAAGAATATGTTTTGAGTTAATACTTTGAATTTATGTTATGAGCGGTGATATGTTTTTATTAATATGATTTTAATGTTTTAAAAGAAATTTTTTAGTCGTGATTTTTGGGTCGTTACATACATGCAATAAAATTTCAAAAGCATGATGCCTACAACTAGCATACAATTTTGGTGATGTGACTATGGGATTGTACTCTGACATTATTACTATTTTATGATATGGATTTGAGCCATGTGACTACGGTTTTATCAGATGATGTGACTCGATGATGTATTCTTATTAATGTTTTTCTGAATCGTTATATCAAAATGAAATTTTTGGTCTTGAAAATTGGGATGTTACAAGTTGGTATCAGAGCCTTGGTTTGAGGGATTTGGACACACTTTCGGGGGTGTCTGGACTCAAATCGAGGGTTTGAAAGATTTTCACAAGAAAATAGTTTTTCCAAAAGTTAATGTGAAGAGTTTTGATAAAGAACAAAGTGTGTGATGTGTGCAACTCGCCGAGCTCAAATAAGTTTTCCCCAATATACCCATACATTTTATGTTATGATGTGATATGATTATGAGAACTGCATGCTAGATAGGGCTAAGGATCTAGGAAGGATGCCTTTTATGCCTATTGTATGTGTATGAGAATTGCATGCTAAATTAGGGCTAAGGATCTAGGAAGATGCCTAATATGCCTGTTGTATGAGCTGCATGGTAGTATTGATTATTCAGTGATATGATCGTCTAGATAAGATATGCTTGGTTTGTGTTACTTGATGCCCGAATGTTGCTTGCTTTGTGCTTTAGGAGTTCTAGTTAGCTTTAACTAATTAGTAAACAAATATGCTAAGTCATATATTGCAAGGACTAAATAATTTTCAGAAGGTTAGGTCTAGCCCTATTTTGCAGCTCTTTTTTGAGTCCAACCGTTGTAGGGTAGGACCTCTCATTCGAAGAATTATCTTGTCCAGGTAATATATGATGGTATTCGCGAGCTCGTTAGGTAAAGGTAGCAAGGACTCCTTATGCAAATGATGGCAGAGAATGGGTTGGAGGAGTTACCCTAGGGTAAGCCTAGGATGAGATTTACACAAAGTGCAACAATAATAGGAGGGACTTGGTGAAGTCGAAACAATCCTTGAGGAAAGTACAGATAGATGTGGAAAGTAGTATGGGCTCGTACTACTGAAAGCAAAGGATCCGTACTCGAATCAATGAGGGCCGAGATAGAACTAGAGAACTTGTAGAGTGTGTGAGACCTCTTGAGATTATGTATGACCCTGACACTTATGTATTTTGTTTTAGAATAGTGGTGATTACGTGTCACGGAGTAAGAGGATCGGAATCAGGTTCCGAGCCATTTGATGAGGGACTACGTGATTACATTGCGTCTGAGATTATGAGAGGCAACCTTGAGTCGACCCTGCTGATATTCGGGTTGATCAAGGAAGGGATTATCGAGCTGATGGAGGATCGCCTCAGGGCGTTTAGGAGCGACATGGCATCTGGCCAGGCAGGGACACGCACACTCTCCTTCAAGGATTTCAGGGGATGTGGTGCGCTAGACTTCCATGGGGTGAAGGACCACATTGTTGCCAGGAGGTGGATTGCAGATATGGTGTCTGCCCAGTTGACGAGCTTCTGCCCTGAGGGGTCGAAGGTCTGGTATGATGCGCGTTGTTTGAGGGACAGAGCTAGAGATTGGTGGGATTCAGTTGGTGATTCGTTGGGATCCCCAACCATTGAGGCCATGACTTGGTCGGATTTTGTGACTAGGTTCAAGGACGAGTTTGCGCCGACTGTGGAGCTTCAGCAGCTGGCCATGGAGTTCTTGGATATGAAGCAGACGATTGAGTCGGTGGTAGAGATTACTGTCAAGTTTAGGGAGTGGGCCTTATTGGTGCCTCAGTACGTAGGGGATGAGGAGATGCGGAAGACCCGCTACCAGGGCATGCTGAGGTCTGACATTTGGTAACATGTCAGCTACTCAGCATTGCCCAAATTGGAGGACCTGATTGCGAGGGTGAGGGAGAGGGAGATTGATATAGAGCACCTCAAGAATAGGAAGGCAGAGACTAGACAGGTTACTGGGGTTTCAGGGAAGAAACCCAAGGGATCCGACTCTAGGTTAAAGGGCCATTAGGGCCGCAACTGCTGCGGGAAATGCAGCAAGCCACATGAGGGGTTTGTAGACTAGGGTCATCGGGCTGCTATAAGTGCAGCAAGACTGGGCACTTTGGCAAGGATTGTACTACCCATAACCCCACCTTTCAGACATCAGACATGATTTTCTTCCATTGAAATCATAAGGGCCATAAAAAGACTGACTGCCCGAGACTAGTCCCAACAACGCCAGTGGCGGCGCCAGTTCTAGTGACTCTGCGGATTATGGATGGCCAACAAAGCAAGATAGATACTCCGGTGGTGAGGAGCCGGGCCTTCTAGTTGACCGCAGAGGAGGTGCGTGCCACACCCAATGTGGTGACGAGTATGTTTTCTTCTCCTTATCTCTTATTATATGTCGTTTATAATATTTATGTATATGTTTTATGTGTTGTTTAGGATTGTTCCATGTGAATGGTATCCCAGTCCAGGTGTTATTCGATTCGGAGGCTACCTGATCGTTTGTCTCTCTTGCACTTAGCAAGAGGTTCCCTGAGTCCTTGGGCACGTTGGATTTCCCTTTAGAGGTCGAGATTGCTGACGACCGATCAGTACGAGCATTAGAGGTTTTCAGAGATTATGTTTTGAGGCTATATGAGGAGAGCTACCTAGTAGACTTGGTTCCCATTCCGTTGCATGGGAACTAGGTTATCATAGGCATGGACTGGATGAGCCCTAATGGGGTGGTAATCGACTGTGTGCAGCAGTTGGTACGGGTCAGGACCCCCAAGTAGGGGAGAGCTGGTGATTCAGGGTGAGAGACCACAATGTGGACCAGCTGTGTGTTCGGCAGCGAGGGCTAGACGCAACCCACAACATGGTTGCGTAGGGAATGTCGCCTACGTTATGGATACCTAAGAGGCGGGTAAGGCGACTATGAGTGATGTACCAGTGGTTCGAGAGTACTCAAACATATTCCCAGAGGCGCTGCCTGGGATACCTCTAGAGAGACAGGTAGAGTTCAGGATCGACCTAGTCCCTAGTGCGGCTCCGATAGCCAAGACACCATATCGGTTGGCTCTTCCTAAGATGCATGATTTGTCTACACAACTTGTAACATCCCGAGGTTCAGGTATATCTTTCTAAACCTTCTTCTTTTCAAAATTGTCAAGTTTAACCCCCAAAAGAAAAGTGTTGCAAGTGAGTACGCTGGGTGTACTAAAGAGTACGTTGCGCGTACTCATGAGCATGCTTTGGACACGGACTCCACCAGGTACTCTGGGCGTACCTTAGGCTACACTAGGCGTAGTGGGTCCAGACTCAAAACCCTAAATGAGACATGAGCACTATAAAAGGAATGCTATGGCCTCCATCCCAGCCACCATTCCATAGAGTGAAACCCTAAGTAAGCCCTAACCTTCATTCAAATCTCTGTGTGTGTGTGTGATTGAGCTCAAAGTGTTCTTGTGTGTTGGTGAAGGAGAAGAGGAGACCTCGAAGAAGAAGGATTGGAGTCCAATCTTCTAGATCTGAGCTAAGCTGAGTTGGGAGCTTCTCACAGAGGTAAAAAGCTTCAAACTTGGTCTCTTTGTTATGAGCATCTTTTAGGAGCATTTTTAGGGGTTAAGTCCTAAAGGTGGAGACTTTATGAGCAAAGGGACTCCATGGACCTAGATCTGTCCCATCTCAGTGTAATATGTGTTGTAAATCCATAAAAATCTCATCTTGGTCGTTAGTATGGAGTCATGCATGAGTTAAGGACTTAATGAGGAAAGAGGATAAAAGGTTGAAGTGAATAATGACCTTTATAGCCATGCAAAGGATTAAAGGCTTCGACTTTATGGTTTAAGAAACAATAGAGTGCCTAGATCTGAGATATGAGCTGTTATCTTAACCTATTCAGACCAAAAACCATGGAAGTGTGAAACTGGGACTTATGATGGGCGTAATCCCAGTAAGCGCAGCGTAGGGGTTAAGTTCCCCGATCCTGGTTAGCCAGAGTATGCCCCGCGTACAAGAGATGGTACGCCCCGCGTACTGCCGTCTGTTGACTTTCGTTGACTTTTAGGGTTTTGGTCGACATGAGGACTTTCGGGTCCGGGAAGGGTAAAATGGTCTTTTACCCTTCTGTGGGATTAGGAAAGGTTTAATTTAGCCTTTGAGAGCCGTTATTTATTTGAGGAAATTGTTTATGTGGTTAGGTGGAGGCTAGATCATTAGTTGAGTTCGAGATTATCCGAGTTACCCGAGGTGAGTCTTCTTACTATACATTACCTAGAGTGGTACCTATATGCAAACCAGAGGGTCTTAGGTGTTATGTGATTGTTTGTGATTATGTGATTTGTGCTATTTATATGCCATGTGATATATAGACCGAACCGGAGGCTCCAACGAGCTAGATCGCACCGAAGGGTCCAACGAGCTAGACCGAGCCAGAGGGTCCAACGAGCTGCGGGACTGGAGGGTCCCGCTGAGACACATCAACCAGAGGGTCGTACCCAGTTGTAGCCTCGAGTAGCGTATGTGTTGTATATGGTATTTTGGGGAACTCACTAAGCTTTATGCTTACCGTGTTAAGTGATATGTGTTTCAGGTACTAACGATGATCGCAGGAAGGTGCCAGCATGATCTGTACACACTGATGGTGATTTATGTATTTGAGATTTTGGGATTGTTTTATTGAGATGACATTTGATACATTGGGTTTTGATATTATTTTATGAGTTATATTATGCTTAAAAGAAATGAAAAATTGTTTTGAAAAAAATCTCGTCGTTACAAGTTGGTATCAGAGCCTTGGTTTGAGGGATTTGGATGCACCTTCGGGCGTACTTGAACTTAAACTGAGGATTTGAGAAGAATTTTTATAAAAGTAACAATTTTTCTAAAAAGAGTAAAAGATTTTGAGAAAAGGCAAAAGGAGCAGTGTGTACGATCAGCCATCGCCCGAACGGTGATTTCCCAAAATACCCTTACATTATGTGTTATGATATTATGCAATGAGTTATGCATGCTAGAGCAGGCTTGGTAATTCATATTTTAGGACTAGAGTGGCCTGATTTGTGATGCCTTAGCCTAGGAGTTCTGCTGCTGTAAGTTGCTTTGAGTGCAGGTAGATGGCAGAGAGTAGCTTATGAGAAGCACCATATCAGTGTGCGGTTCAAGTAAGAATCCTTAGGGTACTAAGGAGCAAGTAAGGTTGAGTTATCGAGTGTGAGTATACTTGAGCGAGTCTCTGATATCTTTATGTTGTGTTTCAGAGACATCATGGTTAGGACACGCAGCACTCTAGAGGGCAGCGGTGTTAGTGATGAGGAGATTTGCCGATTGATTCACGAGGAGGTGGCCGCAGCCATCCGGGCTGAGATTCCGGAGATGTTTGATGAGCGATATGCTGCTTTGTCGAAGGCTGCTGTTAGAAGTTAGGATTTGAGTTGTAAAAGTCAATATTACCTTAAATTACCTTTAAGGTAAGACAAACACTTAAAAAAAACAAATTATTAACTATTTCCCACAACAAAATCTAATCAAAACACTTTTTAAAAAACTTATTTTCCTACCACCATAAGTCAATAAGTTATTTCTATCTAAAAGTCACTTTGAGGATCCAAATGAAATTTCAAACAACCTCTAAAACAGAAAGGTTATCTAAGGTGGTGAGAATGAGAGGATCAAATATTGTTTATCACAGAAAGGTTATCTAAGGTGATGAGAACGAGAGGATCAAATATGGTTTATCATCAATGCAATGGTGGCATAATTGTGAAACGTGATACACTCTTGACCCATGCGCATCGTGTGCCCCTTTCTAGTTAGCATTTAGATATGGAAAAATGGATTTATAGATATATAAAATTATTGCTATATAAATGACATGAAACATAAACTAACATTCAATGGAGTGATATAAAGTTTATATTCTAAAGAGATTAACCGGCAACTCAACCTATAAGTGGTAAGTTTTAAGTCAATTATGTCAAATATTTTGATTCTATTAAATATCGTGTAGTTGTATGTTTTTTACAATTACCTGTTTTATGTAATAAGGTTTTATATATTACTTCTCTAATTATATTTAACCTTCAAAATTTTCTTATTTTTTCACTATAGATTTACTACTAACTAGATTAAAACCCGTGTTAAACGCGGGGAGCATATAAAATAACATTGAATTGTAAACATATATTACATCATAGGAAGCATGACAATTAAAAGTAGATTACCATAGCTATTTTAAATTCATTAACATACATTACATTAGCTATTTTAATTTCATAACAATTAAAAGAATAAATAAAAAAAACTAATAAATCATAGAATAATATAAAATATTAAAATAGTTCATTACAATAAAAACAACTATGTTCGAATGCAAATTAAAATATATATAATCAGTAATATCGACTTGGCATAGTCACTGTATCAAAATCAGAACGGACTGAAAAAACTTGTTGAGAATGATATGCCGGAACCACATACTCAATCGTATTTCCTCTAAAGAAATATAGGGTATTGTTTCTATAACCCCACCATTCATGTGCACTTTCATTGTAAGTACTATCATCTACTCTAACCCACCGATTGTGAATGAAAATCCAAATAGCCCACGAACTATCTCCACTTATAGAGAGATATCCTAATTTTCCGTGAAACTTGATTAGTCTCAATGCATACGGTTTTAATTCATTAATAGTAGAAGGTGAAAATATGAGTATATGTTCTTCTGAATAAATATCAAATCGCAATATGGTATCATTAGATAATAAGAAGTATACGGCACCGCCACTTGTAACTGCCTCATCAGAGATAGGATAAACAGATGATGGTAACCGGATATTTTGAAACTCCCTCCATTGCCATGTAGTAAATGAAAACAATTCTATGTTGTAGTAATTATAGTCCACTTTTTCCGTAGGCATATCACTACAAATAAAATAACATATAAGTAAATCATAAAGTAAATTAATAACATAAAATGTACTATATATAAACTATTACGATGGCTTTGTGTATGACAATCGAATGACCTTGAAATGTAACGGGTTCGAGTTGATAACTACCAAAGCAAACTTTGTTGCAGTGTATTCAGAGGTCGGAAATGGTATCCATTTGGCATCTGAAGTCGTTGGTTTGATAACAAATAAAATCTTTGAAACGTATTCATGTGGATCATAGGATTCAAAAAGAAGGAGTCCACACAATGATGATGCTAAAATAGTACAAGTATGTGGTAGCCAATTAATGTCATGATTGTTGCTACCAAAAGACGGAAGAAACTGACGCTCTATATATCTCCATGGTTTTTTTTGTTGAACGATAATTCCACAAACCACATTATTTCTACGGTTGTAGTTATGAAGAACATAGTTGTTGTATGTTAGATTTCCATAATATGTATTTGTACAACGTACAGTAGCAAATGTTTGTAATGATGTTCGTGAAAGAATTTCAATAATTAGTTCAGAAGTCAATAACGATAACCGCAAAAGAAAGAAATAATAAGATAATAATATTAGAAAAACTTAAAATTTAATATTTGATGACATATGATTTTAATTGATAATAAGTATATTTGTAGCATTGAGGGTAAAGAATTTTACCCGATCCATTTTCATTTTTTTTTCCAATACATCAATGATTGTATTGTTAGACGTGATCCATGAGATAGCATAAAACTGCAGATTGTGTTTCTTATCAACAACTATGACATGACAATTGCAGTTTTGAAGGTATAATACATTTTATTTTAATAATCACATGATTATTTATATATAAAAAAATTATTATCGATGTATTTGATTTTGGTTTCCAGGAAGCGGGTCCCGAAGGTGGGAAAATTCAGCTCCATTTTGAAGAACTTTTGAAAAATAATACAGCTGTTTATGTGGTAAGTTAAGTTGTTTGACTTTGAGTTTAAGGGGGTGAAGGGCATTTTCGTCTTTATGGTATAAGTTGGTTCAGATAAGGCTCGAAAGTTATGAATTAGCAGGCTATTTTAAAATTTTTTTGTATTGATTAATGGCAGTATGGAAAAGAACATATATGCGAAAGTCCATCAGATACGTTAGGGAATGATAATTGCAGCCTTAGAGATGATGAAATTTTAGTTACATATATGTATTCTTTATTTTTTTGTAATAATGTTATGTTTCCATAATGAACCAAAAAATGAAAAGCATTTGTATACGAAATGTTAATTTTTTTTTGTTTTTTTGTTATATGTTATATGAAATTTGAATGTTTGGAGATTAATCACAAAGATTAATTAGCGAAGGGATTGGCAAAAAGATTAATTAATTACTTTTATCTTTGGTTGATAATGGGTACTGCGCTAATAATGCTGTAAAGTGAAATTTGAATGTTTGGAGATTAATCACAGTCGAATCATTTTTTTAAGGACAAAGGGACAGTTTGGTCAAAATCTGTTTTGGTTGACTTTCAGACATTTTTTTATTTTCGTATACTTGGAGTTTGAATGACATGGATATGGCTTGGTCCCGCCATTGCATCTGTAATTGGATCGATTTCTTCAGGAATTGGTATAGTGAAATTTTGATTGAAGGGTATTTATGTCAACAATGTAAAATTAAGAAAAGTTTTTTATTTCTGGGAGTTGGTATCTCTTTGATTCGATTTTCATTTGAAGTGGAGGTTTTTTTTTGTAGATTTCATGGGTTTTTTTGTGGTCCTATTCTTGAATGGATCATCAATGGTAGAAGAAAAAGAAAAAAAAATATGAAAAAGAATTTTAATTGGAAATGTAGTAAGACCCCTCCTCAAAAACTATATATATATATATATATATATATATATATATATATATATATATATATATATAGTTTTTGAGGAGGGGTCTTACTACATTTCCAATTAAAATTCTTTTTCATATTTTTTTTTCTTTTTCTATATATATATATATATATATATATATATATATATATATATATATATATATATATATATATATATATATATATATATATATATATATATATATATATATATTCCTTGGTCCAAAACTACTTAATTAATCATATTATTAGCACAATATTATTTCTGCCAGATTATCTTACTTTTTGTTCGACTTTAATTACATTTTCAGGAAAATCTCAACTCAAATTGAATTTTAAAATGGCAACGAACTGTCAATACCTACTCCACAATAGCAATCTACTTCGGACTAAGAAGCACATTTCTATTTTTATGTGGGTATTACAGGTTTGTTTGCGTTATTTAGTGTAAATATCATTCAAATAAAAAAGTTCTCAATTTATCCACTTAGTGGATATATCTACCCTTACACAGTCAATTTGACATATTTGCCCCTCCGGTTCTATTTTCCATATTTGACCTACACAGTAAAATTGACATATTTTCCACCTATTGGACATAATTGCCCCTATATAGGGAAATTGACATATTTTCCACCTATTAAAGGTTTTACCCTAAAATACATTATTTTGTTAGTTTTGGTTGTTCTAAGTCTTTGGAACAAATAACATTGTACTTTAGTGAGTCTACTATCTTTTTTCTTTTTTTTTCATTAAAACATAAAAATAAATAGTATTTAATTTTTTTTTTCACAAATGAAAAGCTAAGGGTGCACCGGGAATGGAAAATAATGTTTGTGTTTATTGTTGTCAAAGGCAACATCAGTTCCAATAGCAGTAACATAGTTTCCAATCACACCAGAAAAGTTGACAATCGGATTTGCAGTCAACCCAATACTTGTGCAGATTCCAGCATAGTCATGCAAATATTGGAGTTCCAACTATAAAAAAAATAGAAAAATAGCCATTTTTATATCACCATTCAAATTTAATATAAAGATGCAGTTATTATTATGTTGTTGTTCAATCAAATTGAATACCTTGCCAGATCTTTGATCAGGAACTTTGAAGCTAAGGATTGCTTTCAAACCTGGAGCAGGTTCATCAATTACAATGGTTGTGGAGAGCTACATTAATGTTGCAGGTAGTTAAAAAAACAATCAATATAAAAGATCAAATAGCAAAACAATATATGATTGAGAGATCTTACATTGGAGTTTGTGTCGACTTTGATGTCTGTAGTAATGTTGTTCCTTTTTAACTGGGTGTTGACATCAGCAAGAAATTGTTCGCCTTTCTTTGTTCCAGAGGATGTGATTGCCTGCGATAAGAAGAGAATATTATATGATTTACAGATTCATACTTTCTAACAGACATATTTAGCTTTATTTGATATCAGAATCAGATGCTTCAGCAACATAGAATATAAAACAAAGGTAAAGTGTAACACCCCAAAGTTGGAAAGTCAAGAAAAGAAAGAAGACCTCAATTTTTAGGGAAGACTCGGCGAGTCCATGGAGGAACTCGGCGAGTCCGAGCGGGATCCGGGTCGAGGTGTAAGCGACCGACTCGGCGAGTCGGCCAAGGAGACTCGACGAGTTGGGTCTGAACGAAGAAAACCCTAAATTCGGGACTTGGAGCCTATTTAAGCGTCTCATTCTCCTTCCTAGGGTTCCTTTACTGCCTCTTTACCCCAGAACACCAAACCCTAGCCGCCATATCCGTTTTTGAGCTAGATCTTGCCTTGAAGAGTGCACTAAAGCTTGGAGAAGGAAGAAAGGCCTTGGAGGTGCAAGAAGGGACTGTAGATCCGAGATTAAGAAGACATTTCAAACCAATTGGAGGTAATAAGCTGTTGCTTGGAATCCCTTTTTGCATCTAGATCTATTCTTATGTGTGAGTTTTGGTCATTGTTGGTATGATAAGTAACCAATTCGAGTGGGAGGTTCAGATCTGAGGTTGCTACCTCAGATCCATGTTGGATTTGGTCTTGAATCCCCTTATGTATCAGCCCTTGGTATGTTGAAGAAGTATGGTTGCCATAAACCCTAGTGTAGTTTGTTTTGAGCCTAGATCTCTTAATCTACACGTAAAGTTTGCCACTTTACGTGGGGAATAGGCCCTAGAAGTATGGATCTATGAGTTGGAAGCTTTGTTTGGCTCGAAAAGCCACTGCATGGATTGAGGACTGGATAGACTCGGCGAGTCCTTCGAGTGGACTCGGCGAGTAGCTTGAAGATGAGGAGGAACTCGACGAGTGGGATGAGCAGCTCGTCGAGTCAGATGAAGATGGGCATGAACTCGGCGAGTTGGATGAACAACTCGTCGAGTTGGATGAAGTTTGTCGTGTGCTCGACGAGTCTGTTCTTAGACTCGGCGAGTCAGGTCGAGTGGTCCCAAACCCTTCGAGTTAAGACTCGAGTCAGCGAGTCAAGCCAGGACTCAGTGAGTTGGTCAGGACAGGAATCGAGAATCAGTAAACTCGGCGAGTCAGGGGCTGACTCGGCGAGTAGAGTCGCGAGTGGAAGGACTCTGGATTTATGGACTCGGCGAGTCAGCAGGGTGACTCGGCGAGTAGGGTTGACCTGGAAGGTTGACTTTGACCAGAGTCGACTTAGTTGACTGTCAGACTAAGTGTTATATGTATATTGATAGCTCGGAGAGCTAGAGGAGCAGCGGTTCAGAGGATTGTTGAGTAGCAGCCAGAGGTTTATCAGCAGAGCTCAGCAGTTCAGGTGAGTTTCCCTTCAGTAGGAACGGGTCTAAGGCCACAATGCCGGCCCGTTTAGCTAGCAGTTGTTTTCGGATGTTGATCTGATACAGTAGTTAGTATGTTTGATGCCTTCGTGGCTCAAACAGGATTTATGTGTTATGTGTTCCGGGCTACGGCCCGATGTAGTATGCAGTATATGTGAGTTTATGCCAGTTGATATGTTATGATATGCTGTGTTCAGTCAGCTTCGGACTTCGGTCCGATGGAGGGGACAAGGTCCCAGACAGTTAGCTTCGGACTTCGGTCCGATGGAGGGGACAAGGTCCCAGACAGTTAGCTTCGGACTTCGGTCCGATGGAGGGGACAAGGTCCCAGACAGTTAGCTTCGGACTTCGGTCCGATGGAGGGGACAAGGTCCCAGACAGTTAGCTTCGGACTTCGGTCCGATGGAGGGGACAAGGTCCCAGTCAGTTAGCTTCGGACTTCGGTCCGATGTTAGCCTCGGACTTCGGTTCGATGTAGGGGGCAAGGCCCCCGTTAGTCCGGACTTCGGTCCGATGCAGTGGGCAAGGCCCAATATGTGCTTTATATGTTTTGTGTGATATGTGGTAGATTGGGGGAGCTCACTAAGCTTCGTGCTTACGGTTTTCAGTTTTGGTTTCAGGTACTCGATTTTCAAAAGAGGAGCTCGGGAAGATTGCAGAGCACACACCATAGTCAGTTAGCCTGGGAATGTTTGACTCTGATAATGATATTATGTTTTGAATTTAATACTCGAAAGTTATGTTTGACTTATGATACGTTTTATAAATCCAGTTTTAGTAATGTTTTAAAAGAAATTTTTAGTCGTGATTTTTGGGTTGTTTCATAAAGCAACTACACAGTGTAGTGAGTTGCATAAACCTCATTTACAGAAATCTAGTCCACAAAATGGAAATTATTAAGCTTGCTTCAGTCCTTTTAGCCTAATACTTTCCACACATATCAGAGACTGCATGTTGTTATGTTTTTAAAAATGTTAATAAAAAACGCCTTACAATTTCAAATTATAGGGAAACAAGTAGAAGCATATATCGTAAATGATAACCACAATCACGCAAAGTAGCATGCATTCTTCTAACAATGTCGAATCATAAGGTAATCAAATAGATCTAAAGACACGAAAAACGAAAAGAGAACTCACAACTCCAGTAGGTGAATAGGTCGTGATGGTGAGCTTATGATCGGCCTGATAATCCCTGTACAAAAGATCTTCATCACAAAAAAAAAACAAATTTAAATAAGGAAATGTGAATCCAATAACAACAATATTTACAATCCTTTCAAGCTGAATTATACACACATATAACCTGTTCATCACATTTTTCTAGGTTTTCATAAGTCAAAAAGAAAAAAACCCTAATAAGTCTTGTCTCCATTAAATAAAAAAGATACAATATTTGAATTTTCAATACCTTGAGACAAAATCGAGAAGATACATCTTGATCAAATACTCCCAATGCAACGACAAGAAGCGATGTGAAGAAGACATTGTAAAGAGACAAATACCAATCATTATACGCAGGTTGAGCTGAAAATGATGCATAAGCTTCATACAAGAAAATCGTGGTTCCAAATACGATGTTTTTATAGAAAAAATAGCATATCTGCAAAAATTAAACCAACAAAATCAATCAAATATTCAATATACGACATACCCTTGTGCATCAAATTTGGGGATTTTTTTTTTTACAGAATTCTTAACATTGAAGAAATTCTTCGGTAAGACCAATGTCCATGTACTAATAGCAATTGTTCCAAAAACCGGAATTGAGCAATTGGGATGTCGCTCGACATAACCGCCTGCATTCCCTCAACTCCACTGATTCCGATTCCGATGTCGGCTTCTTGAATCATTCCGACATCGTTAGCTCCATCGCCGATTGCTAATGTCGTCTTTCCGGTTCCCTCTTTAACAAGTCGTGTAACCAATGCCTTTTGTTTTGGTGATGAACGACAAATGGTCGACGCGGAGAGTTGATGGGGAATCGGTAACGATGGGGTTATGCATATCGACAGCAGGAAGGAGAAGGAAGGGGTTAGAGTTCATATCTATTGAGTTTCAGGGAGCTGATTGTATTGATTGTTTAGAGAGAAAACAAAAGAACGAAGGAAAGAATCGTAAGAAGGAAGTTTTATTCGGGAGGCGCGTGTATTATGTTGGGTCAGGATGATGTCAGCAAAATGATCCCAAGGTGGAGACTAAAGGAGGGAAATGCAATCAAGGGTTATGTTTCTTCAATGAAGAATTTAAGGTTTTGTTTTAGTAATATTTAGAGATTAGTTTTATTTTTTGTATTGAACTATATTAATTTTATTTAATGTTACTATTATGACTTTTTATTTTTAAAAATATTGTATTGAACTTTTTATTTTTATAAATATTATATTTATATATGCTTAAATAACGTTCCAGGCACATAGCATATACGTTCAAAAAGGAATAAGTAGCGGTGAACAAACCGTTTTTTTTTCAAACCGAACCGGTTCAGTAAACCGATTCGGTTCCGATTCTTAAATAGTAAAACCGGTTCAACCATAAACCGGTTTGGTTCAAACCGGTTCCGTCATAGAAAAAAAACTCGAACCTATCTAAACCGGTTACACCGGTTCTATCGGTTTGATTACTGGTTCACGGTTATTAAACCAGTTCTAAGCCGATTTCAATGTCTAAAATCTTGAACGGGTGCAAATCAGCGGTTCGGTTCATAGTGGACTGGTTAGTAGTGAACCGGTTTACCGGTTCAATGACCGGTTCGGATTTGAACCGGTTTTTTTTGTGCAAGCCTAGGAGTAAGTCGCTATCTGGCCCATGTGGTATAAATGGGCTTTAGGATCATGTGAGGCCCAAATCATGTGATCTGACTTGTGAGTTTCTGGTCATCAGCCCATTGCGGTTTCCCAATGGTGTTTCCTGTTGGGGTCCACGATATCTAGATGCAGAGCAGGAGATGCCACAACTGCAATGCTGAATAAAGTAACCATAAACTCGTAGATATCACACGTTAGCGCGCTTTCTCTCTCACACACACAAAATCTGAAATTCAATTTTGATCAGAAGCTTTAATGGAGCTTCGGTCAGTTCAGTCGCCGGTCGTTAGTAGCATACCTGCAAAAGGCTTTACAGAATCGCAGCAATTCATATGCTACCGCCAACTTATCAAATCGTTCGGAACGAAGAGAATTGTTCAGTCAAATGCTATCAAGCTCAAACCTGTTCGATTCAAGGTTCAAGCCGCAGGTATTACATCAATGCTGTTTGTTTTCTCCAAATTTTGCAATGTGAATCGTTATTTCTGATAAAGCGTACGTTTAATTTGTGATTTATGTATGCTTTGACTTTAAAGTAATATGTTTTTATGTTTCATTGAAGATCAGTGAGCATTTCGTTATCAATTCCAATTTATATGGAAGCGATTTTTTTTTAGGGAGTTAAATTATGTAATTCGGCGTGTAAATGCTCTCTAGTAGGGTTGATATTAGTCCTACATTGTTCATATTCTTGTCTTCTTGATATCGAATCATTGGTTAATATCCTCAAAACTGAAAAGGAATGAATATATCTTTATGAATAATGCATATTTTATAGAAATCGATCATCCATTGCGTTTGTCAGGATAACACGATTAAGGGGGAAATCATCTGTAGATTTGCTTGGCATTTCCTTAAATTAATAAATAACTCTAAAGCTTCTGTCAGTTTTTAGGAACAGTGATCAAATTTGAGTTACTCATAATTAGGAATAGAAGGAATTCACAACATGGACTGTGTTTTGCTTTGTAGTTCTTCATCTACCTGAATAATCTTCTACTGTTTCTGCAAGGTGCAACAACAACTGGTTTGCAACCAACTGAAACAAAAACAAAAGATGGTGAAGAAGACGGAAATCTCATCTTTGTTGCAGGAGCAACTGGCAAAGTTGGTTCACGAACAGTAAGGTCAAGATACAAATCATCAAACTTTTCTTTCACTTGATTTCAAAAATCAAAACCATTAAATAACATAAGCTTCATCCAGGGAGCTTCTGAAACTAGGATTTAATGTTCGAGCTGGTGTCCGAAGCATTCAAAGAGCAGAATCTTTGGTCAAAGTATGCATCTAACTAATCATCACCCTAATCAGTTTCTCAAATAATTAATAAACAAAAACACTGTTTTTTTTCTTTACCTATAGAGTGTGAAGCAAATGAAGCTTGATGAAGCATTATCTGATGGAACTCAGCGTAAGAGAAGTATCCCTGACTTTAATAACTGATATGAAGTATGAATATGAACCCTAATGTTTTTAATAACATAATTCTGGTATGTACTCTGTAGCCCAGCTATAGAAAAGCTTCAACTTGTGGAGTGTGATTTGGAGAAACCAGAACAGATAAAGTCTGCATTGGGAAAAGCTTCAACAGTTATATGCTGCATTGGTGCTAGTGAAAAGGAGGTATTTGATGTTACTGGACCTTACAGAATCGACTTTCAAGCCACAAAAAACCTTATTGATGCAGGTATATTATATCTGAACTAATTTTTCACATACAATAAATGTTATTAAGTTGAAGAATTGGTTACTTACTTCTTTCAATTGTGTAGCTACTGCTGCAAAAGCAAAACACTTTATTTTGGTTACTTCTTTGGGAACAAACAAGTTTGGATTTCCAGCTGCTATATTGAAGTGAGTTCAAACTTCAAAGTTCAAACTTCAATTTTCTTGACTATTTTACTATCTGAATTATCTGAAAATTCTGAAATTATGCTTACAATGATGATAATTCTATTTATGTTTAAAGTTTATTCTGGGGAGTTTTATGCTGGAAAAGAAAGGCTGAAGAAGCACTTCTTGCTAGTGGGATTCCTTACACTGTGAGTTACATCAAATTACAAATTACATCTCACATCACTACCTAAACACATACAAAAACTATTTTTTTTTTTTTTAATAAAATTTCAGATAGTGAGACCTGGTGGAATGGAACGCCCTACAGATTCCTTCAAGGAAACACATAATCTTACACTCTCTCTTGAAGATACTTTATTCGGTGGATTAGTATCAAATCTTCAGGTTCTTTTTAAAAGCCCCATTGAATTTTTTATATATGTTTTTGAATCTTTACATTTTTTAATATAAAACCAAGATTTGTGTTCTTAGGTGGCTGAACTCCTTGCATTTATGGCAAGAAACCCAAGTCTCTCATATTGTAAAGTAGTGGAAGTGGTTGCAGAAACAACTGCACCATTGACTCCCATGGCTGACCTCCTTACAAAAATACCACCTCAACGTGCTATACCTTACAAACCAAAGGTACATACATTACATAATACATTTACTTCAAGTTAAAAATTAAATTGTTGTTTTTTTCTTTGGTCAAATTTGTTTACTTATCTTTTATAACATTATCAGGAGCCAGAAGCTGTTAAAGTGTCTGAACCTGTTAAGAGCACGAGTTCTGAGAGTTCAAGTGTTGTCATTGAGTCAAAAACAGCTCCACCAAGGCCACTCTCCCCATATACAGCGTAAGCCATGTTCATTAATAATTTAATATTGTTAGTAACATTATTAGTAAAATGACCAAAATTTGAGTTTGCAAATTTAATTTAATTTGTGAAATTGGTTTATGAATAGTCCCACTAGAGAAAAAACATTTCATTTTGTAATTTTTTTGGTGAGATTGCTCTTATTTTGTGGAAAAAACTAGGAAGAATATAAAACTATTGTATCTTTGTTAAAAACATAGGACAATTTGAAGAAAAAATGTAAAATTCTATGAAAAGGAGGATTGAGACTACCTTATCCTTATAAGAATGGGTTTATCTCATAAAAAACCTTATATTTTGTGTGTGTGTGTGTGTGTGTGTTTATGGATTAAACCTCAACTTTATTTTTTGACTGAAAAAGACCTTGTATTTTTTTCATTTTTCTGAAAAAGTCATCAACTTTGTATTTTTTTTTCATCAACCTTCTAAATGCTTCCAAATAAACCCTCAACTTTTTTAGATTTTCTCGAAAAACCCCTCACATTTTCCAATTACTTTTTGACAAAAATGACTAAATGAGTCATCGGAAAAAATGAAAAAATACAAAAGTCTTTTTCAGACAAAAAATAAGAGGTTTAATAAAAAAAAAAACATAAAATATAAGGTCTTTTATGGGGTTAACATAAAACTATTGTACCTTCCATAATATTATTTATATTAAATTCTATCAAATATAACCATGTGTAGACTCTTTATTGTTGATAGTACTAATTACTGTCACAGTTATGAAGGTTTGAAACCCCCGGTATCCCCAATTCCAACGCCACCTGGCGGCAGTAAGGTGGTGGTAGAAGCAGTAACAACCACTACTCCTCCCACTGACACTGAAACCACCACAAAAGTGGAAACCATAGCTATTACAGACGAACCTACAACACAAGTGGCTGTAGAAGTGCCAAAAACCAGGCCTCTCTCTCCTTATGCTGCGTAAGTCAATATCGTCATATTTTCATATGTATATTTTTATATTTCTTATAATCATCAAAATAATAATAATAATAATAATAATAATAAATATCTCACTTGTTTTGTAATGAATTTATTTTAGGGATAATGACTTAAAATGACTAAATGTACAAAAAATATTAAGGACTAAATGTGTACAAAGTGAGAAATATATTACCCTAAATGTGTACAGTTAAACAAGTTGAAGGGGCAAATGTGGACGATAAAAAAACTCAGTGACGAAATGTGAACAAATTGAAAAGTGTATTACCCTTTAATTATACATATGTATGTTTTTTATAATTTAAAAAGTAATAAAAGTTTTTACTCGTTGACAGTTACGAGAATTTGAAGCCACCAACCTCTCCAACCCCAACACCAAGCGGATCCAAACAAACACCATCTTCTTCCTCTCCACCACCAGAAGTTGCAGCAGAATCCACTGTCGTTTTCACCTTTGAAAACATTGAAGTCAAAGAGGATCCTCCTCAAACTTTGACTTCTGGAAATTCACCTTACCTTGTGTAAGTTTTATAGTTAAAAAAAAAAAACAATTTATATTTTATTACATTACGCATCTTCAATCTACAGTAATAATTTGAGGGGGTATATTGTAATATTGTATATAGATATGACAATCTGAAACCCCCTACATCACCGTCACCATCTTCAAGCCCCCCATTGGTGTCTCCACCAACAACTGCGGTATCTCCACCACCAGCTGCCGCCACAGACAACGGGTCTCCGGTTGCTTCGTCTCCAGAAAACACCTCTGATGTCACAATGGTGAAGCCAAGGCCACTTTCGCCTTATGCTATGTATGTTTTTTCCTTAATTTTTTTTTTTATTATTTTTATGTTTTTCCTCTATGTAAAAAAAATAATAATAATGGTTTGGGACAAATTTTTCTTTTTGTAGGTATGAAAGCTTAAAGCCTCCAACTTCTCCAATTCCTTCCACCCCTCAGTAAAAGTATATATATGTATAGTAGATCCGGAATGTAAAAGAGCTTTGAGGCATGTCTAGGCAAACCATCGAATTTCACCCCATTCTTTTTTAAATTGTAATATTGAAATCGGTTCCAATATGATCAAAGTCTGAAACTATACAATTGTTACATTCACTAAGTTATAATTTGTGTGTAATTTCATCACAAAGTTAAAGATAAAATTGATAGGAGTACAAATGACAAACTCATTAATTACCTTATGAGAGTTAAGTTTGTTATAGTTAGGGGTCGTTTGATCGTTGCTAACTGAGTTAGAAATTCTAATCGAGTGCATTTGAAAGTAATTGATTAGCAATCTGGTCACGTAAAGTAGTTATATAGTCAACGACTTTTTAACCACTTTTTATGCCTTAAATGTTTTGGCCCTCACTTCCTTTATATTGCACGTCAGTATTAACCATAGTGTTCTGTTCAAAGTTAGTAAATAAGTCATCTTGAACATTGTATTTCTTTATAAAATAATGGATCACATCACAAACAATGACTATGTCTCTTTGCACTGGAAAAAGGATAAGAAACCCTTATTTCTCATGAGTTCAGTTAGTTAGCGTGTTAGTTCATTTCTTGTGCATAAATAGAATGCAATAGTGTTCTATCAAGTTAATCGAGAATTTCATTTATCTTCTCCCTTGGTATTTACATGGTATCAAAAAAGAGGTTGCTTCCATCTTCAAATTAGGACTATAAGTTATTTCTTTGATTGTTTCTTCATGAATCAATAGATGTTGCCTTCCGATGCATCATGCATCTTGTGAAACTCAAACTCGCATACTCTAGTTGAGTAGTCAAATTCACATCAAGTTTCACATTTGAATCAAAGAATGTTAAAATTTTCATATTCGTACAGAAATTGTGAATCTCAATAGAATCAAGAATGATAATTCAAATTCGATTTGAATCTTATTTCAGTGATTGCTCTCAACAAGAAATAAAATAAGCTATGATATCATCATCATCATATTACATAAAAGAGTGAAATCAAGAAAGAAAAAAAAAAGAAGAAATTCTTGATTAACTTAATTAACAAACTTAACGTGGGGCGACAAATTGACTTTCCTCTATAGGACAGGGGTCGAATTGTAACTATATCGTAAAGGAAAGCTAGGGCGTAAAGGTTTAATCGCAGTCAATTGGAAACTCGAAAGAACCTTTTAGGGTTTTAGGGTTTTTCCTTCATGGATGAAACGGAGAACCTGTCGGAAGCCAAGAGAACCACCGTCGGGCCGCCGTCCGTGTTGGAGTACCTGGACCCCAACTACTGGTTTGTCATTTACGAACTTGTTTCCTTCAATCTCCACGTTAAATTACAACTCGTATTCGTTTGAATCAGTAGAACAGTTACATGATCGAGTATAATCCCCTCGTTTTTCTTCTAATATATATCCCTTTAATTGAATTCTAATTGCAAAACTAGAATCTGGATTTGTGATATACTCTTCTGATGCTTTTAGTAATACTGGATTGATTATCATTAGGAATGAGAGGTTTACTTCTGAAGACCATTACGAATGGCTCAAAGATTACTCTCATTTTCGTCATCTCATTCAGCAGCATATCAAACCTTCTTCTTCTGTACGTTTCCCTCTCTTTATTAGGGAAAATGAATCTTTCTCAAAACCAAATACAATAATGATTGAACATGTGAATATGTGATTAAAGTGTGTATAATCAATCAATAATGCTACAGGTATTGGAACTGGGGTGTGGAAACTCACAACTATCTGACGAATTATACAAAGAAGGAATCACCAAGCTAACCTGCATCGATCTATCTTCAGTTGCAGTTGAGAAGAAGAAGAAACAGTTGTTGTCCAAAGGCTACAATGGTTTGTTTATTGTATTAATTTCAAGTTTGTATGAAAATGTATCC